>NC_053495.1:173183663-173348663 GCF_905171775.1 Rana temporaria
AACCCTGATTGAAACTGACTACTCTCTTGTCTGCCACCTTCCATGACCCCTGTCTGGACCCAGCTACTCTTTCTACCACCTTGTGAACTCTCTCTACAACATTGCCCTCCTACTTCAAAAATAACCATGGTAGGGTGACCCTGCCGGCTGTGACCTGGTACCAGTTCACAGCAAAGAAAATGATGGTCCGATGGGGTTTCCTGCCTATCTCCACCATCAGAAGCTCTGGGAAAGACTAACTGCTATTTTGATTCCGCGCCTTGGGTGACAGCTGCCAGCGGGAACCATAGCATGAACAATGACAACCTTTCGTTTTAACACTTTGTCACTGACATAGAACTAGTACAGTCTCTATTTACGCTGTTTTTAATGGTATACTTGTTCCGAGTCAGGACCTAAAAAATATTGAAACTAGTGGATCTGAAAAAAAAGGCAAGCAGCTAGCATTTCAGAAGAGGGTCAGCAAGAGCAGCCCCTGTTCTCTCCTGACAAGTTTACTTATGGAGGTTTATTTTTAGGGTTGCAGAGCTTCTTTCCTGTCAATTTTTTTTCTTTTAATGGTTTTCAGCACAGATACACATTAGCATTTTGTCACCCATCTGTCCTTTGTTTTGTTTTTTTCTTATGCAGAAACAAAGCAGAGATTAAGTCTTCTGTAGAGATAATGGAATACTCCCCATGCTTGCCGGTGGGAAAAATATTGTTGTAATCAGTGCATACCCTAGTACAGGATTATTTCACACACACAAAACAAATTGGTTGCCTAGCTGTGTAAATTTAGAAGTGAAGAAAGTTGCCTATTTGCTTATATAGCCCCTTTGTCTCTCATAGGCCTTTTGGCTTTCCCATATAATAGAATGCATGCAGACTGAGCCTAATAAAACTACTTCTGCTAGCATGAGAAACTACAGATAAGACCCATCCCATTGTACACAATGTCTAGTCAGTTATTAATCAAAGCAGAACTTCACCTTTTTTTCTTTTTCTTTTTTTTGAGGGCGAGCAGCTTCCTAGTTTTATCAGGTACTTGATCCCTTTTCCTCTCATAGCGCCTAGGCGATCGGGGCAAATTTTCTCGCACATGAATAGTGGGGAGTCAGACGGCTTCCCTTAGTAAACATGCCGGGGGACCCATATACCGGTGAAGAACCAGCCTGGAGCTGGAACCTTGGACAGGTAAGTGTCCTTTTTTAAGCCTAGGTTCATATTGGTCTGATTTGGCTTGTCAAATTGTATGCCAAACTGGTGGCTATTGCCGGCAATAGCACCGTCCAAACCAGTGTGACGCCACACTGATTCCCAAAAGCAGTTTCTGCACTACTTTTAGCAAATTCGAGTGCGATTTTTCAATAGACATATGTGAAGAAACCCGCAACCTGTGAAATTGCACTCGAAGTCGGACTGCATTGCGGGGTTGAAATCGTGCGAGTTCAGCTGAACTCGCATGAATTCTAACCCGCAGCAATGTGAACCTAGGCTAAAAGTCAGCAGCTACAGTATTTGAAGCTACTGACTTTTCCTTTTTTTTTTTTTTTAACATCCTCTTTAAGTACTTTGTGCAGACATTACCCAAATTTAACCCCAAACCTAACTCTAAAGCATTATCATTTTTTTTTATCTTGCTCCTGCAGCAAGAAACTGCTTTTATTTTTCTGTTACATCATCTCCAGGCTTGAATATACTTGCAAGGTACCACTGAAAGCTCAGTTCCTGTGTAGGCACACCCCCAGAACTACATCACCCAAGAGCCTTTTTATCTACACGTAGATTGTGAGTCAAGGTAGCAGAATTGTTTTGCTGGCAAATAAATCCAGTTCTAAGGCTCAGTAGACAGAGCCGACAACAATTCTTAACATTTCCGTGAAGCTGAGGCAGCGTTTTAAGCTCACTGGATTTTAGGCAGGCAGGCAGATAGCCGCCATCTTGCATAGTTTTTAAACCCTTGTTAATCTGGGAACCAGGCCTTTAAGGACATCTTAATGCTGAAGGTTTTTCCTGTGCTTCCCGATCACTGTGACTGTCAGTGACAGTAGTCACATGATCAGGAGGCCCATCCCATCGGTTCTTGTGTGTAAACAGTGACTGGGAGCTGTTGGTGACAGCTAGATCACAGTGCTGGGGGTGTGTGATTGAGTGTGCTTCCAGCACAGAACAGTGATGCTTGCTATACTTGTATATGTGGAAGCAAGGTGTTAAAGCCCACCTCCATTCTGCCACATATACTGTTAATGCATACGCCTGGCAGGAAGGAGTTAAAAAGAATAACCATGGAGAGAGTTATGCATGTATTGGACAGATTGTACTTCATATGTTTTATTGTTTGTTTAGACATACAATTTACCATTTTGTTGGTTAGATTAAAGTAACTGGTAAAAAGGGTTGACAAATTAGGTTAAAACCTCAATACTGCTGTCTCATTAAATTGTAGGGTTGGTAAACCTGTTGTTAGTGTTAATCTGACAATTGCTATGGGATTCCATGCTTACTAGACACTTGTGACTTCTGTCACACATCCCCTGGGTGCGATGCAGTCATTACCTGCTTTGGAGCTGCACTTCTATGTTGCCAGTTTCATTACCTTCCGATAAATATTGACAAAGCATCTTCCTGACCTTTTGATGACGGACATTTCTGGGATCCCGGGATTCGTTAAACCTTTGATCTCCTGCCATTAGTCTGCAACATTTTTGCTGTGGTTCGAACCCAGCCCTGGGACCAGGTCCCTCAAGGATTATGAACCTTCAAAGAACCCGCCTTCCAGCATTTTGTTTCATGTCTGCCGTTCATAGCCTACATTACCTCAGTCTTTATCTGTTTTTACATTATTTAAGCATTCTTCTCTCTCAAATGACAATGGAGCGTGAGTAATGATCAATTAAAATGCTACGCGCTGTGCGCGACTGCTTAAAATCTCCAAACCATCGCTCTTCAGACTTTCATGGGTGAGTGTGCACAGATAGGGTTATATGTGATGAAGACACAAATGTTTTGTCTGTATGACTCTGGCAATTAAAGGCTTAAAGTATATACAGTATGTTACCAAAACTTTACGGGAAGCATTCAAAAACCTTGTCTGTTTTTTATTCTCTTTGTCCCCGCTGAGAAGATTTACGCTCTTTATTATTCTTTGTGACCATAGTCAGAGTTATGGGAAATCCAACATTTTTCACAGAAGCAGGAAGCAACGGTAAATCTAACAATGGTGACCCTCGGTGGCAAATGCCTAAGAGGGGGATATCTTACTTTGGAAAGTTTTCCACTCACTTCCTTTTGTTTGTCTACTACCCAGGCCGGGATCATGAGAGTATGGTGGGACGAGGCGCAGGATGCCACCCATCACAGCCAGTTTTTTTTAATGGTACTATCCCCAGTAGTTTATAAAGCAGAGCTCCTCCAATAAATGCAGAGAAAGGGACTTTACAGTGAGCAGAAAAAGATCCTACTGGTATCATCTGTGCTCTGAATTTCTTTCAGTCCTCTCTATTCTTGTTGGTGAAACTTGTTGCGTCTTTGTTTTTTGTAGAGTGCTCTTGGCTTCCAGACTGTGCTTAATTGCTAAGAGCAATTACTTTTTCCCCAGAAAAATGAAAATCCTTAAAGGTATTTGAGCACTTTTTTCTCTATTATCACAGAGGCATCCTCTCCTTCCACAGTCTTTTTTCTTAATGTTGGTTTCAGCCTTTGGCAGAAGTCAGACCAAAAAAAATCAAACGGTTTCCTCAGAGAATTCTGTTTTCTTTCTTCGCAATCTCCAATATCACCAGCAGGTTGGACTGCAAGTAACATTTAAAGTTTGGATTTGAGTTCAGGTAAAATCCTGGGATCCTTCTAAGGAGTTCTTACTTCCGCTTATATCAGGGATATGCAATTAGCGGACTTCCAGCTGTTGCAGAACTACAAATCCCATGAGCCATTGCATGACTCTGACAGCCACAAGCATGATACCCAGAGACAGAGGCATGATGGGACTTGTAGTTTTGCAACAGCTGGAGGTCCGCTAATTGCTTATCCCTGGCTTATATGGTAAATCCTACCCTAGTAACATGGAAGGATTGCTAAGGGATTCCCAGTGCCTGTTAAACCTTTTCAATTTGTCCAGTCATGCAACGTAGAGTGTGGGAGCATCTCTGTGCCCAAAAGACACGGCTGCTGCGTACAGCCGCCCAGACTAATGAATGGCCGCATATGGGTTTAAACAGTCGCTTGAGCAAACTTTTGCATGTACATGGATGTACAACCCTGGGTGTTTTCAGGAGTGTACAGTGTTATGCATTTGCGGGTTTACACAAGGAGTGTGTACCATTTTTTTGTTTTTAATTGACCATTTTTATTTGATTTTTTCCAAGACCGAGTATGGGAATATTTTTTCTCATATAGTCGCGGATACCAATTATTATGCATATTTATTTTGAATGCATTTATTTTTTACACATAACGCCCAGCTTATCTGCCCCCTGCGATATAGGCACACATTCACAGTGCGATATGTTTGTCAAGTGCAATTCCAATGCAAACTTTTAGAAATCACAGCTGTGCCCAAGCCGGTTGTTAAGGAGCAGGGCCGCAAGGTCCTTAACAACCAATAACTCATCAGCTGTCCCTTTTAGTCGCTCCCCCCTTTCCTGGATTGACAGGCTCCATCCTCGGACAAAGGTCTGGTATGGATTCGGGGGGGGGAACCCCAAGTTATGTTTTTCTAATTTTGGAGTGGGGTTCCCCCCTAAAATCCATACCAGACCCAAAGGGCCTGGTATGGATTGCAGGGGGGACCGCTGCACTGTTTTTATAAAAAAAACTGAGACAAGTACTTGGTAAGAGTATAAGAGCACTGTGCAGAGCAGCAAACAATCTTCGCAAGCTCTGTATAGACAATAAGAAAAATGGTAAATATGTAGGGGGAACAAAACACTGGGGCGAGGACAGACGGCGGTAAAGCGCCACTATTTTTGTGGAGGTTTTCTGCCGCTAGCGGAACACTTTTAACCCCCGCTAGCAGGTGAAAAAGGGTTAAACCTGCCCGCAAAGCGCCGCAATGGGCAGGGGCGGTGTACACACCGCTCCTTCACCGCTCCAAAGATGCTGCTTGCAGGAGATTTTTTAACGTCCTGCCAGCGGATCACCTCAGTGTGAAAGCACTCGGGCTGTCACACTGAGACTGCAGGGGAGGCGTTTTTCAGGCGCTTTACAGTCGCTATTTTTAGCCCAAAAGCGCCTGAAAAACGCTCAGTGTAAAAAGGGTCTAAGCTCACAGGTGAGCAATTCAACTACCAACAGAAGTTGACAGGAATAACATATTTTGTGTTAGAACATGAATATAAAACAACAAAAACATTGTGAACATTGGGAGGTGGTCATCTATACGATCACCCCTTGAATTAATAATAATAAAACCCAAGATTTCAAGATCGAGACAACCTTAAATGGTAATCCTTGGAAGTAGGCCCACCAGGTAGGAAAGCCCACATCCCCCGCACGGTTTTTCTTCCAAATGTTTTATTTATTTTGTTTACATTTCAGCTGTCGGTGGGGGAATCCTGATGAGTCACAGTTGTTAAAGCGGGAGTTCACCCATAAAACAATTTTTCCCCTTAGATGGATGCTCGTTTTGTCTAGGGGAATCGACTAGTTGTTTTAAAATATGATCCGTACTTACCGTTTTCGAGATGCATCCTCTCCGTCGCTTCTGGGTATGGGTCTTCGGGAGCGGGCGTTCCTTCTTGATTGACAGTCTTCCGAGAGGTTTCCGATGGTCGCATCCATCGCGTCACTAGTAGCCGAAAGAAGCCGAACGTCGGTGCGGCTCTATACTGCGCCTGCGCACCGACGTTCGGCTTCTTTCGGAAAATCGTGACGCGATGGATGCGACCGTCGGAAGCCTCTCGGAAGACTGTCAATCAAAATAGGAACGCCCAGTCCCGCAACCCATACCCGGAAGCGGCGGAGAAGATGCATCTCGTAAACGGTAAGTACAGCTCATATTTTAAAACAACTAGCCGATTCCCCTAGACAAAACGAGCATCCATCTAAGGGGAAAAAGTGTTATATACGGGTGAACCCCCGCTTTAAGGATGCAACCAGCTGTGATTTCTTAAAGTTTGCATTGGAATTGCACCTGACAAACAGAAATCGCGATGTGAATGCGCACCTAAATCGCACTGAAACGAGTGGCATTCCACCGCAGCATTGTCAATTGGTAATTGGTTTTAGTATCTAAGCGTTTGCAAGTAAAAGTACTCGTGCAAATGCTTAGCATCGATACTGGTATCGGTGCAGCGCTAATCCCAGGCACAACGTAATTTTACGTTGTGTGCCCAAGTATATATGGCCCAAGTCATGTACAGTTAGATATTAAAAGAACATATTCATTTTTTTTTTAATTGTATGCCTTTATAAGTGTCAATTTTACCCAATGAAATACCCCTTATTTGTTTTATTTTGTTTTGTTTTCGCTTTATCTAAATTTGTAGATACAGCTGTCATTAGTTTCTGAAGAATGTTGGCATAGATCCTAGAGTTCACAGTGGTCTACAGTTCCCCCATGTCAACAAGCAGAATTTGAACGTTTCCCGTTATACACAATGCATAGGTCATAAATACTGTTTGTGTGAAGTTTCATCTCTTTAATGCTGTCCATTTTGAGATGTACATTGCTGTAGTTGCAGAATTGTGTTTCAATTGAATTGCAGGTGCTGTTACAGCTTAGTAGAGATTGTGCTTTTGTTTGTCTGGGTTTCTATTTCTGGTATAATTGGCTTGATGGAAGAAGTCCCATGAATTTGCAGATGTATTACATTTCCAAAGCGTTTGCTGCAGTTCTGTCTGTGCAATAGACCATTGCATATCACAAGAATACATTAGTGCTGCCTTATATTTTGATTATGAGATCTTATGATAGCCTCAGCCTTGTTTCTGTACATAGTTCCCTTTGGTTTGGGGATCAATGTAACTTGTGTTTTTTAAAAGGGCATGTTATGTTGGGCACATTTATTCATTTTGATGTATGTTATAAAACGAGCCAGTATTTTTTTATTGGACACTAATATTTGCATTCACTATATATCTACATATCTATTAAAAAATATAGAAATTGCTTCGGCATAGTCTGATATCTTTTAATATAATTATATTATAAAATGTTGTTATACGCACAAAAGTGCTTGACAAACATGCATATAATATAAAAGAAGAAACCTGCTGCATCCATTGGATAACAACTGTGGAAGATGAGATAGATACAGTTGTTAGGTGGAGGCAGAATAGGCTTCTTTGAAAAAAAGGTTTTCAGGGATCGCCTAAACGTGAAGATAGTTGGAAATAGTCAGTCGGACAGATTGGGGTAAGGAATTCCAAAGTATGGGAGAGGCTCGGGAGAAGCTCTTGAGGAGAGTATGGGAGGAGGTAATGAGGGAGCTAGAGCTCACGAGATCTTGGGAGAATGAAGAGGACATTTGGTTGCTATTTTGAGACAATGTTAGTGATGTAGCTGGGGACCGAGTTGTGGCTGGCTTTGTATTTTTTTTTTTTTTTTATTTGTTGGGTGAGTGGCAGCCAATGGAGGGATTGGCAGAGAGGAGTAGCAGACGCTGAGCAGTTTGTAAGGTAGATGAATCTGGCAGCAGCATTCATGATGGACTGAAGGTAAACCAATGAGGAGCATGTTGCAGTAGTTGAGGCGAGAGATGACCAGGGAGTGAATCAGGAACTTTGTGGTGTTGTAGAGGTTAAGGTGGCATGTGTGTGCGTGCGTGCGCGTGCATGTGAGATAGTGACCATAGAGTTTGGGGACAGGATTTGATGTGTATGTACAGTATGCTTGGCACTGCTCAGATTGCAGTAATATAAATGGCTGTAATAAATGGTAAATACTGTATTTATAGGCATATATCACTCACTTTTTCACCCTGCATATAGTGTGTGTTCGTGTTATACGCCAATACTGCAATTTGGACTGTCTGGGAGAGAACATGGAAGGGGGCGGGACGAGCGCCGTCAGATTACATACAGCGATAATCTCCTGTTTACTGAGTGGCCTCTGTAATAGGAAGTCCCATCTCCTGGACCGGTATTGGATCAGTGTTCTGTCTGTCATAGAAGCCGGTCCAGGAGGCGGGACTTTGTGTTAAAGAGGCTGCCGACTAAACAGGAGATTCACGCTGTATGTAAACTGACGGCGCTCAACCCGCCCCCCTCACTGAGATGGGCAATGATCAGGCTGCATTCATGACAATGGGAAGGCTGCAGATGGGTATTAATAATCAAGCTTCATTAATGGGCAGTTGTGAGGCTACAGATGGGCATTGATGGGCAATTGTGAGGCTACAGATGGGCATTGATCGGGCTGCATTGATGGGTACTGACCCTTTTTTTGCTTCAAAGTTCTTTATTTAAAATAAAATAAAAAATCCTGAAACTTCCCTCTTAAAATGAAGGTGCGCGTGTGTGTGTTCTATGCTGATAAATACGGTATTTAATCCCATTGAAATATTGGAGTGACCTCTGGAGAGAAGTATTTGAACAGCAGAATGTTATCCGTTCATCATTTTATTTGTGACAATTTACATTTTTTTATTACTATGTCATGCCACAGAAAGATTTGACCCGACTCTCAGCTGAAAGTCAAGGCCTGGTTTCCTTTTTATATCTGCAGCATTCCTCATTAAAGTACGCTGCAGTCAAAAATGAAAATAATGTATTTTTACACAACTTTGTTTAAAGCGGTATTCAACCCAAAACCAAAAAAATTATATATCGCAGCTCACCGATCCTTAGTTGTGGTGGCTGTATTCGTGGTCTTTTTTCCCACCTCTGTTTTCACCTGGTGATCTGGCCATTAACACACCTCCTGTATTAGAGTGCCCCCACCCTGGATGAAGGAGAACAGGGGCACAACAGCAGCATTGAGGGCCTGGGGGAAGGGGAGTGTTTGGTGTTCTAGCAGATTTAGATACACTAACACATTGAAGCCAAACTCCAGCTCACACTGCAGTTACACAAGCAGTAACAGCAACATTTTTTCTTTGGGGATAAAGGTTTTATATGAATAAATAAAAACGGATCATTGTAAGCACCCCTGTCAGTGGTAAATGGTTTGTCTCAACACTTGTGTTGTAAAACAGACTTGCTGGCTGGATCACGAGGTGAAAAGAGCCAAAAAAAGAAAACTGATGCAGTCATCACATCTAAGATTTGGTAAGGAGCTGCAATATAATACATTAGGGATGCACCAATACCATTTATTTTACAGCGAGTACCAATACTATTTTTGTAGTACTTGCCGATACCAAAAATTTTCTAATTTTTCAATATGATACGTGTAAATATATGTTAAAGGTGTAAACATATTAATGAACAAAGCAAACAAAAACAAACAAAAAAAGTTTTATTTTATTAATAGTTTAATTTATGGAAGTGAAAAAAAAAATCAGCAGGAAAATATTTAAATGGGGAAGGAGAAAAAGGTGTTAATTAGGGCTGATTGGAGTACATTGAGTTAGTAAGGGGTTAAATAGAGTAACATTTAAAAATCATTTTTTTTTTACTTGAAAGGTAAGTACAAGGTCATCCCTTTGATCTGCAGATGAATAAACAGAAAGATACAAAATTAAACAATGTTTCTTTTTCTTTTTCTGTTTTAGTGGCTGAGCAATGTTGTTGTAAGAATGCTTTTAAAAAAATAAATACATTTACAGTTTCAAAACATTCTTTACACTTCAGCTGTCAAAGGGGAATGCCCCTGACAGCTGAATGAGTCATTGGTTGTTAAGGACGCAGTGGCCCCGCTCCTTAAAGTGATTGTAAAGTCTTATTTTTTCTATTAAAATAACAAATGTGTCATACTTACCTGCTCTGCACAGCGCAGCCCGGATCTTCCTCTTCTCTGGTCCATAGCTGGATCTCCTGGCTCCTCCCTCAATTTGAGTGCCCCCACAGCAAGCAGCTTGCTATGGGGGCACCCGAGCTGCAGCTCTGTGTATCTATTTAAACACAGAGCTATGGTTCGGACTTGTCCCATCTCTCTCTAGATTGGCTAACTAAGTTTGACAGCAGCGGGAGCCAATGTCACCGCTGCTGCGTCTCAGACAATCAGGAGGGAGAGTCACGGACAGCCGAGGCAATTGTGGACATCGCTGGTTAGTGATGGGGCTCAGGTAAGTATTAGAGGGGCTGCTGAACACAGAAGGCTTTTTATCGATGACGGCAGAAAGAAACAAGCCCGACAATATCAGTTTCAGGGATCGGAGCAATTGCACGAGTAACAATACTCGTGTAAATGATTAGTCCCGGCATCGGTGCAACCCTTTTGAGTTTAATACCCATATAAGTTGTGAAGGGAATGGCGAAGATGTGGAACCAACGTCAGGTTTTTATTGTCTCTGGCCTTGCTGGGGAGATTGTCGCCTAAAGCGAGGCGAAATCCCAAATTTTACAGCTGTGCATAGAAATGTTATCACAAAGGGAATGGTTAAAAGATCCATGTATTTCTCTGGACTTGCCTAGGGGATTACTGCCAAGCAAACAGATAATGATTAGAATTGGATGACGTGTCCCCCTTGGCAGTATTTTGTCAAATTTTGTCAGGACTGTGTAGGCTTCGGCTGTTTTGTGATGCTCGCGGTGATGTCAATGGGATCTGACATAAATCCTCTCTGTGCCACTGTAGCCAAGTTAAAATAATAAAAATCATTCATGGTTTTAGGAAATTTGAAAATGTATAGTTTTAATTTTAAACGGCAGCATTAAAACCAGTCATTATTATATTTGTTGTTCACTTCAGAAATCTCACAATGAAATACTTTGTGTATTGCTTTACTAAGAAGGATTTTTTTTTTTTCTAGTTGAGGATGGAATTGGGAAAGGTTAGAACCTGTCGGGTTAAAGGGGTTGTAAAGGTAAAAAAAAAATCCTAAATAGCCTCCTTAGTGCAGTCCTCCTTCACTTACCTCATCCTTCCATTTTGCTTTTAAATGTCCTTATTTCTCACTTCCTGTTCTTCTGTCTGTAACTACACACAGTAATGCGAGGCTTTCTCCCTGGGGTGGAGTGTCGTGCTCCCCCCTCCCTTGGACTACAGGAGAGTCAGGACGCTCTCTATGTTGCAGATAAAGGAGCTGTGTGTTAGTGGGTGTCCTGACTCTCCTGTAGTCCAAGGGAGGGGGCGAGCACGACACTCCACACCAGGGAGAAAGCCTTGCATTACTGTGTGGAGTTACAGACAGAAGAACAGGAAGTGAGGATTTCTCAGAAGAAATGAGGACATTTAAAGGCAAAATGGAAGGATGAGGTAAGTGAAGGAGGACTGCACTAAGGTAAAGGAAGCTATTTAGGGAAAAAAATGTTTTACCTTTACAACCCCTTTAAATAAGGTCTTTTGATTTAATTACATGGGTAAAATGGATATAATTTGAGTTATTTGCTGTCTTCTAAACTTTAATGTTATACCTATATACTCTGACTAAAGAGTAATAAAGAATGTATAAAAAAAAAAGAACCTGTTGGGTATCTGTGTTGCTGTTGGTGAGTTTCCCCCATTTCCTGTCTGATAAATCTGTGTTACCAGAACAGGAAATGAGGGGCCACCTCTCAGCGGTGGCGATACATACAACACACAGATCAAACCATTCTTCATAGAATCTAACAATATGGTCCAATCCATGAATTATGGATAAGACACATATTGGGGGTTATTTACGAAAGGCAAATCCATTTTGCACTACATGTGCAATTGGAAGTGCAGTCGCTGTAAATCTGAGGGGTAGATTTGAAATGAGGGGAAGCTCTGCTGATTTTATCATCAATCATGTGCAAGCTAATGCTGTTTTTTTATTTGCCTTCGGATCTACAGCGACTGCACTTTCAAGTGCATTTTCACCTTCGTTGCGTTTTTAAGTACACTAGTTGTGCAGAGTGGATTTGCCTTAACCACTTAACGCCCGCCGAACTCCTATTTACGTCCACAGAATGGCACGTACAGGCAGATGGGCGTATATATACGTCCCCGGCTTCTAGCGGGTCGTGGGTCCAATCGGGACCCCCTCCGCTGCGTGCGGATTCCCGCGGGGAGCGATCCGGGACGACGGCGCGGCTATTCGTTTATAGCCGCTCCGTCGCGATCGCTCCCCGGAGCTGAAGAACAGGGAGAGGCGTATGTAAACACGGCTTCCCCGTGCTTCACTGTGGCGGCTGCATCGATCGAGTGATCCCTTTTATAGGGAGACTCGATCGATGACGTCAGTCCTACAGCCACACCCCCCTACAGTTGTAAACACACACTAGGTGAACCCTAACTCCTACAGCACCCCCTGTGGTTAACTCCCAAACTGCAACTGTCATTTTCACAATAAACAATGCAATTTAAATGCATTTTTTGCTGTGAAAATGATAATGGTCCCAAAAATGTGTCAAAATTGTCCGAAGTGTCCGCCATAATGTCGCAGTCACAAAAAAGATCGCTGATCGTCGCCAATAGTAGTAAAAAAAAAAAAATTAATAAAAATGCAAAAAAAATCCCCTAATTTGTAAACGCTATAAATTTTGCGCAGAACAATCGATAAACACTTATTGCGATCTTTTTTTTACCAAAAATAGGTAGAAGAATACGTATCGGCCTAAACTGAGGAAAAAAAAAATTTATATATGTTTTTGGGGGATATTTATTATAGCAAAAAGTAAAAAATATTGAATTTTTTTCAGAATTGTCGCTCTATTTTTGTTTATAGCGCAAAAAATAAAAACCGCAGAGGTGATCAAATACCACCAAAAGAAAGCTCTATTTGTGGGGAAAAAAGGACGCCAATTTTGTTTGGGAGCCAGGTCGCACGACCGCGCAATTGTCTGTTAAAGCGACGCAGTGCCGAATCGCAAAACCTGGCCTGGGCATTTAGCAACAAAATGGTCCGGGGCTTAAGTGGTTAAGTAAATAACCCCCTTTGTGTCATTGAGCAATTTTGCATAAAACAGATTGATTTCTTTGTTGGTATTCTGAGTAGATCTGTGAATGGTCACCATAGCAGTTCTAATTCTTCCCTGCTGTATCCAAAACTAGAAAGAAAATGTTGGTTTAGATGCACTTCAGGACAAAGTGTAATAGCAAAGATGTCATCATAAGTGTGTTTTTACTGATGTCTAATTGGCCAATGCCTTTGACTTCATTTTACACCTTGTTCTTAAATTGCCATATTCTATTACCAGTAAAATAATGTGCTTGGCGTGTAGCTGCCAGGGTTGTATACATGTTCCTGTTTAGAATTAATAACTGCACATAGAATATTCATTGCTGGTCAGATACAATTGTAGCGTGATTGAAAAGCCCAATTCACCATTGTGATGAACAATGGGGGAGGTTTTATCAAGTCACAGCGGGGAAGTTCAGCGTCTACGGTGTGGAGTAATGCAAATGCTCCATTCAATACCTGCCAGCACGTTTTTAATTATTTTATTTTTCACAATCCTGCAAATCAATGAGCATCAGTGTGTTTCCGGTCTGATTTAAGCTCCACCTGTCTGATGCTATGTGTGCTGAGCTGACAGCCAGGCTTGTGCAGTGTTAAGTGCACAGCTTGCTGCCCGCTGCCTCCCCTCCCACCTGACTCCTCAGCACTGTGCATTAGCCCATTCCTCCTTAGCAACAGTGAGATCATCACAGACTCTTTCATTGATTTCTCACTCTCCTCCTCCAGCTTTTCCCATTTTACCCTGGCCGTTCTCCCACGATGAGGTGCTGGTTTTAGTGCTACCTAGGCCGGTGTCTCTCCAGGCTTTCTAACAGCTTATTATATAAAAAAAGAAGCAATGTATTTAAAGTGGGACTCCGGCCTGGGTGGCTGGATTAGCATGCCGGCTGTGACTGATGTCTTCAGATATTCCTGTATGGTTTGCTGGTCTTCTAGGGAGAAGACGAACGTGGAGCAAGAACTGACTGAGAAGGAGGAAACGGTGAAGAAGAGGACCGGCGAGGTTCAGGTAAGGAAAAGTATTGCTTGTCTGCTGCTGTTATCATTGCAATGTACACTAAAGGAATGTAGGGGAGGTATATGTCCAAACAGGGAGCAGTGGTGGTTAGAGGATCTCTAATGTATTAAAGATGATTTAGTTTGTGGTGGAGGCTAGTGAGTTGAATTGCCAACTGATTATCTTTTGTCTCTCAGGCATATTCCAGTCAGATCTCTTAGACTGAGTTTTAAGTCATCTTATTTGCGCTACAGCAATTATGAGGAGGTCTCATGCTCCCTATTGACATAAAATTTCTAGTAATCTGTATGAAAACGCAGCAGGAAGAATGGGACGTTCTGCTGCACCAGTAGTAGTAAAACCATCTCTATTGCAGCAGAAGATATGAGACTGCTTCTTTCACAAAAGAACGTGGCTTTTTTTGGCCACTAGAGACTACATGGGAATCTCTCTCTGCCTTGGTAGCATGTCTGGCCTCCTCTGCCTGTAGAAAAGAGAAGAGTTGCAGCAGGAGAGGCAAGATTTCCACTGATGCAACAGGAAAACAGATACGGAAAAGTAGTGGGGACAGAGGTAGGAGCTCGAGCAGGGAGACTGAGATGAGGGATACAAGAACAAGAAAAATCTGAAAAACAGAAAAATCAGGAAATCGGTTTGGTCTGGGCTGAGCTCTTAAAATATGTGTAAACGGAGTCACTGAAATCTCATGAGCTTTTAACATGTTAAAGTCATTTCAATGTCATTTGTTAAATTTGCATTAAAATAACTAGTGATTCTGCCATGAAGATCCTTGTGCAGGCACTTCCTGTGATGGGGCGATCGGGCCCTCTTCATGTGTCCCAGTTTTTCTCCTGTATTGTCAACCTGTCCCTTCATCAACCAAAGGAAACTTTTATGTCCCAATGGACACTACAAGCATCTGTGCTGATGAATATTGTAATGGAGCGCCAGATCAAAGGATAAGAGCCTGATGTCATTTATTAGTTTGTCCTAAAAAAAGAGAGACTCCCTCTTCATGAAGGCTTCAATAGGAACCTTGAACTCAAAATTGAGCTTTCCTGTGTAAACCTGTGCAGGGAAGCTCTGTGTTTTGGGACAGCAAAGTAAGGCTGCTTTCACATTGGGCAGCGGAGGTGCGGTGACGGTATAGCCGTGCTATTTTTAGCGCCGCTATACCGTCGTATTTACCGTGATATTCGGGCGCTAGCGGTGAGGTTTTAACCCCCGCTAGCGGCCGAAAAAGGGTCAATACCGCCCGCATTGCGGGCGGTATTACCGTGGTATCCCATTGATTTCAATGGGAAGGCGCGGTATAGGAGCGGTAAACACCCCGTTCCTATACCGCTCCAAAGATGCGGCTAGCAGGACTTTTGGAGCGGCCCTGCTACCGCACCGCTTCAGTGTGAAAGCCTTTGGGCTTTCACATTGAAGCCTGCAGGGCATGATTTTTTCATGCGGTATAGCAGCGTTATTTTTAGCGCTGTACCGCATGAAAAACGCCTCAATGTGAAAGGGGTCTTAAGCTCAGTATACACAGGCCGAATGTAGGGCGTCACCGGCCGGTTCAATAGAAACTGTCCGACATTCAGCCTGTGTATATGAAAGGCGGCCTTTCGGCCGGCTTCTGTCGAGTGGGTCTCCCAGTCAGCGCCCTTCGCCAATGGGTTGAACGAAAAAACAACTAGTAGTGTGTACTAGGCTTTACTAGCCAGCAGAATCTGTGTGAGGACTTATGTTGATTACTCACACCTATACTGCTGGCCAGTAAGTTTGGGTACACATGTAAAGTTTTATGTTGTTCGACACAGCGGTCTCAAAAAAAAAAAAAACTGCGCGTTTGCCATACTAACTAAGCGATGTTGGTGCAGCGATCCTACCCGCTGTGCCTTTGTGTTCTGACACTGGGATTGTCTTCCCACTAGAACACACTGATCAGTGCTGGTAGCTTCTGGCTGCCAGTGCTGATTGGATGCTGGTTTTCCCTTCGACAAAAGCTGGTCATTAGGCCGGTTTCTGTTTGAAGACAACTGTACACACTGACCGAATGTCGGCCGCTTGCTGTTGAACCGGAGGATACCAGCCCATATTCAGTTTATGTGTACTTGGCTTTACTCTCCTGATCCAAAATGGTGTTTCCCTGCAGAGATTCACACAGGAAAGCTCTATTTTAAGTCCATTCAAGTTTTTCAATTTTAACTGAAGCCTTGGTGAAGGGGGAGTGTCTCTGACCCCTGAAATACGTTGGCGCAGTTTTTTCATGGTCAAAATTTTCAATTCATTGTAAAAAAGACAGTTATAGTACAAGCAGCCTAGCTGGTGGTAGCTGTTACAGATCAATACAAAATTGTTTATACAGTTAAGCAGTGGATATGATTGCATCTTATGAATCATATTTGGTACTGAGGCGGAGATTTCAATAATGGGAATCAACAGTTATTTGTTTAACAGCAGCGAGATTGAACTGCTTGTAAAGGGGGTTGGCAGTGTTTTTTAGTACAGAATACCAAAGGGGAGTTCCACCCACTTTTACAACTTTGTCTTAAAGGAATGAAAACCACTCGATCTTGGATAATTATTATTTTAATTTTATGAAGTGCCTTGTGTACTTCTGTCCCTGCCTCGCTGCGGCCCAGTGCGTCAGGTCCTCTTCTCCCCCGTTGCCTTCTGGGACCTTTGTGTGTCCCAGAAGATGACGGGGCCCATTCAGGAAGTGCCGCGCAGTGGGCAGTAGAAAAACCGGCAGTAAAGCCTGAAGGCTCCACTGCCAGTTTCCCTTAGTTGGAATGGCGGCGCCTGCTCCCAGTTCGATGGACCGATCTGCCTCGGGGGGGCCAACATCGCTGGCTCCCTGGACAGGCAAGTGTCCTTATTAAAAGTCAGCAGCTGCAGTGTTTGTAGTTTCTGACTTTTAAAAAAATATATATATTTTTGGCTGGAACTCCTCTTTAACTTGGACTGCTTTTATCCTTTAGTCGGTTGCTCCTTCCACTTCTGCATGTTTTTTTTTTGTTTTTGTTTTTGTGACTTTCTGGGGTACCCACTGCAGGGTAGCATTGTCTGTTTTCATCAGCCTAACCTGATCCAGTGAGCTCTTCAAATGTTTGTGCCCCCTCACTACTGTGTATAACTCACATTAAAGTCCCAGCACCTCTTGGATGATATTTCTTCTTTGGAGCATATTGTAAAGGTCCACCATTTAAAACCATAGGGAAACCCGCCCTGAGAAATGATCAGCAGCAGTTGCTGGAGCAAGTGCCTGTTTACAGGAAATGGCTGCAGCAACACAGGATTAAAAATGGCTGAAACCTTTTTAGTTTTACTGTTATTTTAATGTTTCTTAATGGTGGTTGTTTATAGACAATGATTTAGCAAACTAAGGGGCCAATTAATACCAGAGCATATGGCGCTCTCTGCTAGGCGCCACAATGTTACTTCACACTGCTGCCTGCACTTTACTTTTACTTTGCTTTATGCTGCAAAGAGAACTCTATGATTGGAGGAGAGACTGGTCACGTGACTTTGAGGGCCCATTCACAGTATTGCATTGCAGAAACACATTTTGAATGGCTCAGTCCAATGCAGCAAAGCTCAAAATGCATTCAGATGGAGTGTATTGCCAGAAATGGTGCTAGTAAGCTGCCTTCACTCAATGCACGTTAATGCACTGGATAACGTCCATGTACTATACATCGCAATAGTGTGAATGGGCCTCACAGGTCGCATAACTGGGCTTCTTTTTATTCTTTCATGTCAATATCACTCTCTTGCTTTGGATTTTCAAAGCGCAATGCACATTTTTAAAGTACCCCGCTGTGTTTAATAAATGTGCTATATGTATTTTTTATATCAAAGCAGTGGTGTTTCTTCGGTAAGGCTATGCCACTGTTTTATAAATGGAGACCTAAATGTCATTCAGTTAGGGTTTATAGATCATTTTTAGTAAACGGTGCATCGAGCAGCCCTGTGCAGCAACCCACAGCAGTGAATAATGGAAATCGGGTTTTGCTAGCCTTGTCGCCAAAAGTTGCCACAAGGGAAGGGATTCAGTTAATTTGCTGGGCTTTCCTCTCACTTTCTGTTTAGCTATGGGACAGGAAGTGAAAGGAAATCTCTGTATTGGGGCACAGATGATGAAAAAAAAATCTGAGGGGTGATCACTCTTTTGCTCTATCCAAAATGAAAAAAAAAATTGCCTATAGTTCTACTTTGACTTGTGTCCTTTTGGTCCTGAGTTTCCTACCCATTGTAGACTGGTAAGTATTTTCTCTGCAGTTGTCTTTAGAAGTGGTTTGGTGATCTTCTTCTGCAGGTTATAGCCTCTATCCTCATGGATTATGACACTCAATGGTGATTTTGATGGTTTAGGCCATAAGATCGTTCAGCTCCCCCTAGCAATGATTCACGGGTGAAGGGGCTATAACTTTTTGAGTACAAGAATGTTGAATTGCTAACTGGCTCCTATGAGAAAAGACTTCGGGGTAGATCCACAAAGAAAGTACGCAGGCGTATCTACTGATACGCCGGCGTAATATCAAATTTCCCACGTCGTATCTTTGTTTTGAATCCTCAAAACAAGATTCAACGGCATCTGGGTTAGATCCGACAGGCGTACGTCTTCGGATCGTAGATGCAATTCTTCGGCGTCCGCTGGGTGGCGTTCCCGTCGTAATCCGCGTTGAGTATGCAAATTAGCTATTTCCGACGATCCACGGACGTACGAGCGGCCATCGCATTCTTTTACGTCGTTTCCATTCGGCTTTTTTCGGCATATAGTTAAAGCTGCTATTTGGTTGCGTACACAATGTTAAGTATGGCCGTCGTTCCCGCGTCGAATTTGATTTTTTTTTATTTCGTTTACGTAAGTCGTCCGTGAATGGGGCTGGACGTAATTTACGTCCACGTCAAAACCAATGACATCCTTGCGACATCATTTAGCACAATGCACGGCGGGAAATTTAGGAACGGCGCATGCGCAGTTTGTTCGGCGCGGGGACGCACTTCATTTAAATGAAACACGCCCCCTACTTGCCGCTTTTAAATTCCGCGCCGTTACGCCGCGAGAGATACACTACGCAGCCGTAACTTGCGGCGCAAATTCTTTCTGGATTCAAACCAAAGCCGGGTAAGTTACGGCGGCGTAGCGTATCTCCGATACACTGCGCGGGTGCAGATCTATGTGGATCTGCCCCTGTATGTTCAATTTTGATTGTGCAGTCTGTGCAACTAGATCCCAAATTGGGTCCTATAATTCAATTATAAAGCCTAATCTTTTTTTTTTGTTTGTTTGTTTTTTTTGTTTTTTTGTTTGTTTTTTTTTGTTTTTTTTTTAATTAATAACCCAGTTGTAATATAGAAAAGATTTTTGCTTCAATATTCACCTTCAGTCCATAGTTTTCCCGCAGTAATTTCTTTCAAGCCACTTGAAAACCTTAGTCTTGAGGGTTAAGTGACAGCTAGTGTCATAAAGCCCACGTCTTCTGCACTCAGGCTGAATTGCACCCATCCTCTGGGGAATTGTCGCCATGAAGACTGGACTCCAGAGCGTTACGGACTTGACATGTTATTAGATGTGTGCCATTCAGTGCAGCAGAAAAGATCTCCCTGCACTACTGGCAGAAAGGAAGCGGTAGGACCTGTGATGTCATCGAACTAGCCAGAAGACCTGTGGGGAAAATTTAAAGGGAGTTGGGGGGACTTCAGAGTCATAAACTTTAAATCATGCCTTTTAGGGACTACAGTGGTGATTTTTTTCCACTATAATTTGCAATTCTGCTTAGCTGCTATGGCCATTACAAAGTCAATTGTAGTGTCCAATTGTAGTGTCACCCTTCCTCAGTGTTTTCCGTATTCAAAATATTAAATGGAAAAGTGTATAAATCTCGCACCTATTAAAAAAAATATATACATTTTTTAAAATATGAAATAGCTGGAGAATCCTTAAAGTCTCACCTCCGTTTATTTATTTATTTTTTTATAAAGGGTTCTGTTCACATTTTACTTTGTCCCGTCTTCTTATGTCTAATGGCTAGCTGTGAGGGAGAACAGGACACCCCCCCTTCCTCTACGGCTGTTTGACAACACCGCTATCAAAGCTGAAATGTTCCAGGTAAGCAGGCAAGTGCTTGCAGACAGGGAAATGCCATCTGTCAAAGTAGCCATCATCTTGGTAGCTATGCTGTCGGTCGGCAGTAGACGGAAGAAGAGTGCTTTGTCCAGAATCACAGCTAGCCTTGGAGAGCACATAAGAAGATGGGGCAAAGGACTACATGTACTTTTGTCCCCTGGAGACACAGGACACAGTAAAAAAAACTGGAAGGGAGACTTTTTCTAGAACTAAAGGAAGTATGTGTCCATTGAGGACCCTTTCACACTTGTGCGACTTGTCCTGCTACTTGGGACTGCAAAGTCACATGACAAGTCATACCCCATGATTTCCAATGAGTACCATTCATATCTGTGCGACTTCATGTCAGTCCCTGTACTACTTTATTTCGACTTTGATGCGAGTTGAGGTCCATAGACCTCCAGTTTACAAAGGCATTCCCTGAAATCACGGCAAAATCCTGTGACTTTTAAGTCACGGCGGTGTGAAAGGGGCCAGAGTTTACCAGTAAACCCTGTGAAAAACTCAGATCGAATATAATTTTATCTTAACATTGATTTTTAATGTGTAGTCCGTTAGCCTTATGTGTCGCTGCTAATGAATCTTATACCATTTTTGGAAAATTTTATGTAGAGTTAGCATGTCCTTTCCGGAGTGCTCTGTTAGTTGCTGCGTCTCTTTTCATAAACTGCATCTTGGTATACATACAGCGGGTGGACAAGGCATAGGCATGACCTTTAAGCTCCATGCACACGAGCATTTTTTTATAAGCTCAAAAAATGCTTGAAAAAAAAAATGCTGTCTGAAAAATGCTGATAATAGCGTTTTTATGCGTTTAAGAATTTCAGTAGTGTTTCAGAGTGTTCAGCATTTCTGAACGCTGCAAAAAAACTCTACAAAAATATATTTTTTCTCTGCTCCTAGACGCTGAAGCTCGAAAAATGCTAATAGCCTAATGTAATGAGCATTGACACATAAGATAACACAATCTAGCTTCTAGGAGCTTCAAAAAATGCTAGTGTCAATGCGCACAAAACATGTAAGTCACGACAACCGCACAGCTTGCGTTCCACAAGCTGACCACAGATGTCCCTTCCTCTGTCTCCGGCGCAGCACTGACCTCACTCCAGATGCGTTGGTTGCTATTGGCTCTGTTTGGTTCCTCCAGTTCTCCTCAGTGGTGGTGTCACCACCGAGAGGTCTGACCTGCTGAGCCCTGTGATTTGGCCACATCCAGGCAACCCCACACCTTCCCAGTCCGGACATACATGGCCCTCTATCCTCCTGCTCCTAGGGGCTTCATCTTTCTTGGACCCGGCTAGATCACCATCTTCTACAGCCTCTGGGCTCCTTGGGGCCAGATTGGTGCCCCCCATGTGATACCAGCGAGCCCCCCCCCCCCCCCTGGATGTCTGTTTACCCCTCTTCCCCATCTCAGGTCTCCTGTGGTAATGTTGAATAATGTCCATTACATCATTGTTTTTATAACGGTTTCCCATCTGATTTTTAGACTTTAATTTTAGGCTTTGCATCAGCTCATCGTATCTATGATGGAATAAACATTGTTGGCTCATCATTCCATGGTTACAAGTGCCTGTTTTTATGACTACTACACTTTGGATCTTACTCATGGAGCGCTGCTTATAGTTCTTTTATGTTTGTTCCACATTATTCCAGTGTTGTGCCAGCTGCACTGAGATTGATCATTATCAACCATGGATTGTATACGTCACAGTTACATCTAATCATACATGACCCTAAGGTCCTTTGCAGCGCTTCGGGATATTTTTTGTTTACATCTTAAAGCAGTTTTAACCCCCAAACCAAAGATGTATTAAATTGCAGCTTATCAATCTTTTTAGATGTGGTGGCTGTATTAGATAAATTTTTTTAGGCTCCCCCCCCCCCTCTTTTTTCCCCTGGTGATCTGGCCAGGAACACACCACCAGTATTAGTGAGACACAACTCTGAAGGAATGAACACAGGAGGCACAACAGTCGGTAGGGTAAGGTAGTGTTAAACGTATTAGCAGATTTAGATGCACTAACAAGTTGAAGCCAAACTCCGTCTCGCACTTTATAACCAGTTACAGCTAACCGTTTTTTCCTTTTAGGATAAAGGTTTTTTAGGAATATATAAAAGCTGATCATTTTAATCCTTGCCAGTGTTAAGTGGGTTCTCTCGTCTGTGTAAACTGATAGATTCTGCTGGAGAGCCTGTGCTTTTGAAAAACAGACTTGCTGGCTGGATCACCAGGTGAAAATAGAAGAACGAAAGCATAACAAATAAAATGTATGTAGCAATCACATCTAAGGCCCCTTTCACACGGGCAGATCGATCGGCTCCGCCTGTCAGTTTTTTTAGGTCGGGCCTGATCAGACCATCTATTGCTCACTCTGGAGGGACGGATGTTAAAGGCATTGTGTCTGTTTACATTCGCCCACATTGATCCTATCTGCTAAAAATGGACAGATGGGGGATCCAATCGGATGACAGTTGGATGGAAACGGAGAGGCGATCTGTTTCCATCCAACCGCCCATAGAGGAAAGGTGCTGTGTCCACTCTGCATCAGCGGAGCGGAAATGTACCCGTCATCCGCCTGCTTAGTGGGGATCAGAGGAGAGATTCCCCCTGCCAGTGTGAAAGAGCCCTAAGAATTGGTAAGCTGCAATAATAATACATTCTTGCTTTTGGGTTTTCTACTGCTTTAAATACAAATACACTTTTAAGTAACCCACCTAGAATATCCTGAAATATCCTTTTTTGGTAGAATTGGTCTAGTTTATCTTTTATTTTTGTTCATGCAGTTCCTTTATCCTATTTTGTTGTTCTTATACAAAAACAAGACAGTTGGGGCCTCACAAAAATGAAATATAGTTTGGAGGACTGTCAAAAATCTGGTGCACTGCTGGTGAAAAATAAATACATTGGATCATTTTTATAAATATAATTACATTTTCCACATGACTGTTGATGTTTTTGGCCTCCTTTCTCCACATTCTTAAATGCCATTTCTTTCTGTCATGATTCAGTGAGTTGCTCAGCACTCAGTGTTGTTCCTTTTTATACTGTTAATTTTTTGTTTTGCCTGTTATGTGCTGCTGGTTCCTTAACCTTCATGTGACCTATATCTGTCATACTGCTCAGCTTCCATCACTACTCCGCCACCCGCTTCTGCTCAGTTTGGCAAGAATGGCCTATCTTTCATACCTTCATCTCGCCACATTCATGCTCACACATTCATACTTCATGTCTCTGACCCCTGTACATCTTGGAATTATATGCAGCTGTAAAATAAATAATCTTCCACCTACAGCATGTTATTGTCCCAGATATTTTCTGTAGTCACTGAGCTTGTGGCTGTGACATATGAATATTAATTATGTTACAATATATGCTGCAGTGTAAGCCCTCATTCACACCTAGGCGACAAAACGCCTGAAGCGCGACGCCCGTGCCGCGGGAGGGGAGAATTTCCATTGATGTCTATGAGATGGTTCACATCTCATAGACGCCGTACGCCTGCCGCCTGAAAAAAAGTCCCGGACCCTTTTTTTCAGGCGGCATTGGCGTTTGGCCATAGACATCAATGTAAATTATTTGTGAAAAAAAAATAAAAAAAGTTAACTAATCGCGGCAAAATACGCCGCGTTACAATGTGAATGGAGCCTTAAATTACATAGAGGTATGCCTATAGGTCTTGAGCTGCCTGGGCTGTGTCATGCTTTATGCTGGAATTTGTATTATGGGGAAACTGCTGTGATAGTAAGAAAATAAATTCTAGTTGTTTTACCCATTGCTTTCTTCACATACTCTTACAACAGTTGCCATCTGTTTCAGTACATTGGGGTGCTTGGGGGCTACCTGACTGGACCAATAGCCATTGTTTTATCAGTCGGAACTGAACAAAATACCTTTGAAATACAAAATGCATGTTCTCCTTGGAAAACCTTGCATTTTTGTTTTCCCTTTTCATATAGTTGACAAAAATAAGACAACTAACTCAGTTGTTTGGGTAACACTGTTCTATTAGAACTTTTTCTTTCTTTAAAAAAAAATCATTACCAAATTTGGTTTGATGCTAAGCTCGTTTGGTGTCGGTCAGATGTCTCCAATTTTTTTTAACCAAAGGGCCAGTTTACTGTCTTTCAGGCTTTAGGGGAGCCGAACTGTGGCCAGCATGAGTAGAAAATGTCTGGCATCAGTGGTAGTAAACAATGCCCCATCATTGGTTTTAGCAGGTGGAATTGTGCCCCATCGTTTTTTGTGGGAAGAGGAGTGTACCAAGGACCAGAGGGAGGCAAGCAAAGGGCCACATCTGGCCCCCTACTGGTGTAGGTCTTGAAAGTCTTAAAAGGAACCAGTCGGAGTGGCCATTCCTGGATTTTTATTAAAGAGGCGGTCCAGCCCATTCCATAATTTTTTTTTTTAATAATGCAGCTGCTGACTTTTAATATATGGACACTTCCCTGTCCAGGTAGCCCGTAATGTCGGCTCCCCAGCCGATCTTCAGATTGGCTGTCGGGTGCAGCCGCCAGCATTTCTGGTAGGGAAACCCGGCAGTGAAGCCTTATGGCTTCACAGCTGATTCCCTACTGCACATGTGCGACGCGCGCTGCTCCTTCTAATTGGCTCAGCGGCGGAGGAGGGGGGCCGAATTTCCGAGAGACTGCTTTTTTTATTTTATTTTATTGAATAAAATGCATCCATACAGCAATCAAGAAAAAATGATAAATCATCTGATGCATTTCACACCCCTTACTGGTGCTTAGTGATAGCTGATTTTATGCAATACATTTTTTTTTCACGGGGAGGCAGCTGTCCCAATTTCCTCTATTGCATCTTGGGGGCTGCACTTTGCTCCCTCTGAGTTTCCCTTAAGCCGCCAGTCTTTGGGATTACTTGTCCCATGATCCTCCATTCTGCTTCCCCATGGCTGATCCTCCCCTCTGTCCAATGGGGAGGGGAACAGAGCGAGCAGCTTGCTGTGACAAGCGCCGCTCTCCTGCACAGCGGAGCAAAACGCGGAGGGGGAGGAATAGCCCGCAGCTGTGTCTTTCTTTCTCTCCCTGTATTTAGCTTCCTTCCCCTGCTGCTGACAGGAGAAAGGAGGGACGCTCTTCCAGAAGCTGACAGTGGCAACTCGATCCTGGGGGACAGCCTCTCACCCTTGGACCCGCTCCTGAGTTGCAGGCAGGAAGACCAAGCGGGAGGGGGAATCCACGGCACCTGCTACATATGTTCCACACAGAAAAAGGAAATCTATGCATGGAATAAAATATCCCTATAATGTCCCTATAAACTGTAACAGTCGGTCCAATACCAGTTGAGGAGGAGCAAGTCCTGGTGTTAAGCCATGCTTGCCATATCGAGTAAAATGGGCCCGTTTGTGTTGGTGTGTTAACTTTTCATGTACCAGCAGCGAATTGACCTGGTCAATCCATTGTTAGATGGTGGGAACATAAGGGGAAAACCATAATCTAGCAATCTGTTTGCGTGCTATATACAATAGTCTAATTACCATAATATGAAGTGGGATAGGTTATATTGCTCCGATAATACACACGCCTCCATGGGCACTTTAAAGCAGAGTTCCACCCACATATAAGACTATTCCATTATTCTATTAATGCATCTTAATGTATTGGCTATCTTTTTTTTTTTTCCCCTTTGTTTTACCTTGTTTTCTATGGTTATTCTCCGAGGCGAGGTACGTCCTTTCTAAAAGTGATTTGGGCTCTCCCTCCTTCCCCCCCCCCCCCCCGCTGCCTTCTGGGACCTGTGTGTGTCCCAGAAGACGACGGGACCACTCGGCAAGTGCAGTGCGGCTCCTGCATGAGCAGTAGGAAAACCGGCTGTGAAGCCCTGAGGCTTCACAGCCGGTTTCCCTTACTTGCAATCCTGGTGCCTGCACCTGAAGCTGATGGACAAATTGGCTTGGGGTGCCGACATCGCGGGAACCCTGCACAGGTAATTATCCTCCTATTAAAAGTCAATAGCTACAGTATCTGAAATCTCCCCAATAAGACCCCTTTTCACTCTGAGGGCGTTTTGCAGGTGCTATAGCGTTAAAAATAGCGCCTGCAATCCGCCCTTAAACAGCTGCTTCTCACCCTCGGGCTTTCACACTGGAGCGGTGCGCTGGCAGGGCGTCAGAAAAAGTTTTACAAGCAGCTTCTTTGGAGCGCATTAGGAGCGGTGAACTCTCCATGTCATTTTTTTGTGCTGAAAATGCCCCCCTCGGCTTATACTCTAGTCACCTTTTTGCGCCTGATCTCCCGGACTTTGGGGACCCGGTACCGGCCGGTCATAGGTCCCCTGGACTTACCACACATGTAGCCCCACTCATCCTCTACAAGTGTGCAAAGTTTGCTGTTCGGGGGACCTACGGCCGAGGAGCACCCATTTTTCAAAGCCGGCACCCCTTCCATAGACTCCCAAAGTTAAACATCAGGCATGGATACAGTGAGGCATGGGCACAGTGAGGCATGCAGATGGACACCCTAGGCTTATACTCGAGTCAATACGTTTTCCCATTTTTTTTTTTTTTTTTTTGTAAAATTAGGTGCCTCGGCTTATATTCGGGTTGATTATACTCGAGTATATACGGTACATTTGTTGTATAGTTTAGGTAGGTTCTTATATTGCATAGATTTGTATGGTCAGATTGTAATGTGTATGGTAAGCCCAAGTCTTACTAGGGCGTGCATCGATGGGCAAATGCAGCATGCTTTTACGTGCATTCTGGTTGCATTCAAATTGCTTCTGCATCTCTTGGGTGTTCAGAGATGCTTTTGACTTCCCTCTAAGCTGCATCAAGCTGCTTTTACATTCCTCTTTACGTGAATTGGGAGAAGAGCAGACCTGGACAAATGGCAAATTCCTACACAATTCCTCACGTAGAGTACAAGTCGGTGTGTGCAGGCACTTCTCCCCAGCAACAGGGATCATGACCCAGAAGATTGCTCACTATTGGTTGAAAATGTGCGTTACCATGATTTCCTTTCTGCAAGAGCACTGTGTGCTAACATAATGCAATATAGTCATTTTATATTGCTGCAAGAATACAATTTCCTTTTTTATCAGATTATTATATAAAATATTTTCCATAAAATATTTTCTGCAAGAATATAATTTCTTTTTCATCAAATTATTTATTATATATTTAATTTATAGATATCAGAAGACTAATTTTGCAAAGGAAATACATGAATAATAAGTGGATTAAAATGCTCAATTGTAGCATTTAGAAACCTCTGCCTTGATTACAGTTTATTAATTTTTTTATTTGTATAATGTCAGGATGTCCTGGAGAAATGAGCACAAGGCTGCTGAATCTCACCTATGTGTTCCTCCTAGGCTGTTTTTATTCAGCAACCCTGTGATGTCACATGCATTTACCTGCGCAGTTCCCTTTATATTAGACATGCAATGAAAGTACTACATAGAATGACAACAGCTCCAGCCCTATTTAGGTTTGGATCAAGCAGGCAACTTTAATGTGAGTTGTAATTTTTTTCATAAAGTGAGCGTTAGATGGCACCCTTTCTATGCACAAACACAGGTGCAGTGGGGAAAAGCACATGCGATTCTTTGCCGTGCGATTTGCACACAATTATTTTTGCATTGACGAAAGTATCAATACTCGTACTCGCTGATAAAAAAATCTGTATCTGAGCAACCCTACCGCAAAGGATGGCAGGGCTTCTAGTTCATTCACAGACAGAGCTGTGAGAATGATTGAAACTGCCGTTTGGGCAGAGCCCCGCTAACTTCAAAAAGTGACAGCTAGTACGGGGGACTTCTCCACATACTGCTGTCACAAGGGGGGGGGGGTGGAATCGGGCAGCGGCTGCAGCTTTGAGAACATGTTCCACCCTAAAAACTGGTGGAACATGTAACCTGTTCTTAAAGGTAAACTTATACTTTAAACCTAAAAGCAGCCACTTATTATATTGCTTACCAATTCTTAGATGTGATGGCTACCTGGCTAGTAAATCTGTTCTTCAAAGTCTTGTGCCATAAACGGCGGCTCCCGCGCACATGCGCAGGAGTGACTCACACGGTCAGAGTCTGTGAACCTGGAAGGAAGACCGGAGGAAGATGGAATCACCTTCAGCGGTGACAGTGCGTCAATGGAGGGCTTTGTCCTAAGGCAAGTTTCATATAATGTGCTAGTATGCAATGCATTCTAGCACATTCTGATATTGACTTGCAGGTTTTAAAAAAAGGGGGGTTTTACTACTACTTTAACTGTAAGATAACATTTTAGAATAGGTATGCTTTAAATAATTTCAACTGTGTTACCCTGGTGGATGTGTTAGAGAAGGAGAACAGCAAGGGAACACCTAAGCAGCAGCATTTGTGTCCCATTATGGAGATTTCTCTTCACTTCCTGTCCCATAGCCAAAACAGAAAGTGAGAGGAAATCCCCCCAAAGTGAGGGAATCCTGGGGTGTCCCCATCGGAAGATTTCTTCTTTATTCCTGTCATCCCAGGATTTGGGATTTTTGTTATTTTTTTACTTTTAATGATAACGGTAAACAAGATAAATAGAGATGGTGAATCTTCTTAATGGGGGGGGGGGGGGGGTTTCTAATCCCCCTCCACTCCATAAAAAAAAGTCTTAAAGCGGAGTTCCACACGTTTAAGACAATTATTAAGTCAGCAGTTACAAAAGGCATACCTGCTGACTTTTAATAAACCAACACTTACCTGTCCCATGTGGCTGCCTGGAGGCTCGCTCCTCTCCCTCTCCTTTCCTCAGTGCCGTCATGCCAACTGTGGGCACCCGGCCGTGACCACTTAAGGCTTCACGGCCGGGCGCGCACTGCACGAGACGCGCTGCACTCTGCTATTGGCCAGATGATCTTCTGGGACCTGTGTTGTGTCCCAGATTGCTGGCAGGGAGTGGCCGCCTAGAGCGAGAGGAGGAGTCGCCTAGGTGGCCAAAAAGAGGAAGCAGGAAGGCCCACTAAAAATAACATGCCAGGGGGAGAGGAGTGCTTAAAGTGGAAGTTTCACTTTTGGGTGGAACTCCGCTTTAAGTGAAACATTATAATGGACTTCTTTATTACCCACTTAGTCTCTTATGAACTGGTCTGGTCTGTTGCGTTCTTTAGGATCTTCAGGATGAGGTGGAGAAAGAGAGTGCTAATTTGAAGAAGCTCCAAGCCCAGAAGCTGGAGGTAGAGGAGGTGCTGGCAGGTCTGGATGAGCAGAAGGCAAAACTGGAGAAAGAGTTACAGGAACTGAGACTGCAATGTGAAGAGGAGGCACGACAGGTAAGGTTATTTTGGATAAAAGCTCCGGTAACCTTTTTGGGGGCATGGTAGAAAATATTTTCAGTGTTGCTTATTCCTGCCGTTTGATTCACTTAGAGCAGGGATCCTCAAACTACGGCCCTCCAGCTGTTGTAGAACTACACATCCCATGAGGCATTGTAGCACACTGACATTCACAGACATGACTAGGCATGATGGGCATTGTAGTTTCTGAGCAACTGGAGGGCTGTAGTTTGAAGACCCCTGACTTAGAGAATTGATAAGCAAGTCTCACTTTCATTAATGTGATCTGTTTTCCAGTGGACGTAATACACAGAGTACTGTCCTAACTTCCTAAATACTGTGTAAAGTTAGCGGTCATGTTGGACAGGGAACCCCCTCCTCCCTCCATGGCCACCCGACAATGCAGCTAGCAATGAGATGGTTACTTTGACCGATTGATCGCTTCTCTGTCTTCAAGCACTTGCCCAAGATAAGCATCTCAGGGGGAATGCAGGGGATGGGGTCCTATCGGCTAAAATATTCCAGACAAGTGCTTGAAGACAGAGAAGAGAGTTGTCTGTCAGAACAGTCATCTCCTTGCTAGCTTTGTTGTCGGTGAGCCGTGAAGAGGGGGATGGGGGGGGTCTTCCCTGTCTACCTCACAGCTGTACTTTGTGCTCTCTGCACTTTTGTTGGCTTGCGATCAGAACACATTATTAAAACTGGAAGTGATACTACTTTAAAGTGAACCTGACCCAACAAGAAAAGTGCCTAACATAACAAGATTGCTAGACAGAGTCAAGAAATGAAACCTTGTGATACCTGCTAACACTTGCTAATATTTACTTTTCTATCCAGTCTCTGTATCTTTGTCCTGCCTCTTGGATCCTTGTCCTGTTATCTCTGTACCTCTTGGATTCCCATCAGACTGGTTCACACTATTTTAGGTTTGCGTTCTGCGCTTGCACAGGCATGGCAGACCATTCATTTCAATGTGCTTGCCTTTCCTGCAAAAAAAAAGTATATTCACCATGTTTGAAGTGCAGTTTTTACACCATGCAATTTTACTGCAGTTCTCGCACCTACAAAAGCTCTGCAGTTTGATAAATGTAGGGGTGCCATTATAAATGAATGCCACCCACGTGTGTTTTTAAACAGTGTGTTTTGACTGCGGGTGGTTGCCGGTGCGGTAAAACTCTGCGATACTCGCAATAGTGTGAACCAGGCCTTGTAGTTTAGTCAACATTTCCTTATTTTTGGACCCTCTTCTGTTTGCCCAGGTCTCTGATTTACAAAACGAGGCTTCAAGTCAGGAGAGACAGATCTCCAGCTATGAGGAGGAAGTAATCAAAGCTAAGGAGGAGCTGATCCGACTGCAGGAGGAGACTGTGCAGCTGGAGGAGAACCTGGCACGGGGAAAGGAACAACTCCTGCCATTGGAGAAACAGTTTCTGGAATGTCAGGAAGAGCTGCAATTGGTACGTTTTACTTTCCTTATTTACTGGGAAAAAATAAAACATCATACTTTAATTTGAGTGATAAATCTTTACAGACAGGCCAATGATAGATGTTTGGGAGCAGGCAGATGAGCTCTGAAAAGAAATCAATGAATCTGCTTGGGGATCAAGAGCACCTTAACTGATGTTGTAGGCTTAATTCACAAAGCTTTACCATCTGAACTCATTTTTTTGCTTTCAAAGAAACGCTGTTAAAAGCAACTGCCTAAAAACGACTGTAAACAAGACTGGCCCAGATTCAAGAAGCAATTGCGCCCGTGTAACCATAGGTTACACGGGCGCAATTGCTTACTTTCTCCGGTGTAACGAGTGCTCCTGATTCAGGAACCTCGTTACACCGACTGCAGCCTAAAATCTGCGCGGCATAAGGCCCTTATGCCACGCAGATTTTAGGCTGCATTCTTGCGTGGGCCGCTAGGGGGCGCTCCCATTGTGATCAGCGTGTAGTATGCAAATTGCATACTACCACTGATTCACAGACTTGCACGGGCCCTGCGCAAGCCAGGTACGGAGTTTCCGTACGGCAACTTTAGCGCAAGGCTGCCCCTTCTAATAGTAGGGGCAGCCAATGCTAAAGTATAGCCGCCGCTCCCGCGACGTGAAATTTGAATTTCACGTCGTTTGCGTAAGTGATTCGTGAATGGCGCTGGACGCCATTCACGTTCACTTTGAAGCAAATGACGTCCTTGCGACGTCATTTGCCGCAATGCACGTCGAGAAAGTTTCCCGACGGAGATTGCCCAGTACGCTCGGCGCTGGAGCGCACCTAATTTAAATGATTCCCGCCGGGAATTGTTGCCCTGCTCCCCCGCAAATATTGCGCAAATGTACCTGAATCTGGGCCACTGTGTACATGGTCACATAAGATAACATTGAATGTGTTCAGGGGCAGTTGCAAAATGCATCCAACTGCCTCTGAATGTCCATTTAACAGCAGCAGTGTACATGAGGCCTATTTGTTCTTGTGACCCAGACACTTTGTAAGAAAAGCTAAACTGGGTATACGCGAAAACTTTTTTTTTCGGTCAACAACCAGGGTGAATGCCAAACAACTGACAGATCCCTGCATCAACAGATTTGTGTAATGCGGAAATCTCCCCTGACACTTTTTGTTTTGTAACAGGGGTTGCCCCCCCCCCAGTAGAATACACAGCCATGGGCTGCAAGCGCTTATTGAATGCTGCTTCTCCATCAGGACTGTTTGTCAGAAGTCTTCTGTTGAACAGACCGCAGTACACATAGACCAAAGGTTAGCTTGTACCGGCTGAACCAGACGATTTTTGGTCTGTGTATACCCTGTTTCAATAGAAACCAGTTGACTTTCAGGCCGTGTGTATGTCCTACAGAAGGTCTGCCAATCTGCACCAATGGCTGAGAGCGCTGACCAGTGTGTTCTGTTTGGGGGGTACATACCTCTGCAAGAGTACAGTAGCCCAGCGGGGGTGGTTGCAGTACTAATATTTGTTAGTACAGCTGCTCCAACTTGAGCCGTCAGGTTTTTTTTTGTTTTTTTTTCCAACCTATTAGTTTTGTGTATGAGGCCCTACTCTCCTGATCCAGCAATTGGCTTCCATGCACAGGTTAACACCAGAAAGCTCTATTTTGAGTTCAAGTTTCCTATTATAACTGAAGCCCTGATAGATAGTACAGCGGCTCCTCCTGAACTCTTATGGGTTTTTTTTTTCATTCAGCATGGTGTACAGGGTTGTACCAGAACTGGCTGAACTTCTATCCATGTATGGGCAGGCTAGTTGTACAGAAGTTGATCTACTGATTGACTTCTGTAAAACCAGCCTGTCGGGTTTTCCCAACTAGATTTGCGTCGCCAGCTATAGCCGGCAGCAGTTCCGGGACAAGGGGTGGGCAGGAGGGACGGCTGTCCTGGGCACTGTGGTTTCATGTTAGCTGGGGGGGGGGGGGGGGGGGGGCACTGCAGGGAGCTTGACGGGGAAGGGGATTTGTGTTGGGAGGACGAATTTGGTGGGCGGCAGGGGAAAATAATTGTTCTAGGAGCAGAAATGCGGGGGGAGGTTCTAGGAGTGGTGATTTAGGGGGGTTTGTGCTAGGAGGAATTTTTTTTTTTTTTTAGGGGGGTTGGGGGAGATTTTGCTGGGGGAATGGAGGGGGCAAAGCTTGGAAGGGGTATTTTAGCAGGGGGGGGGGGCTTTTAGTGCCCAATTTTTTTTGGGGGGGGGGTTTGCTGATACATAATTCTCATACTACTTGGGGGGGGCAGTTTGACATGTTCGCCCTGGGCTCTAGGTGACCTTGTGCCAGCACCGATCAGTGTATTTTGACAGCTTCTCCCTGCTGTCAGAATACAATGGCTCAGCGGGAGGCATTCCCCTATCCACATCAAATGTGTGGATTGTGAAATCGAGTCATATTTAAAAAATAAAATAAATTTCAACCCGCTGGTTTGACGAAAACATATTACTGCTCTAATGGCTGCCTTAAGTTGGCCATACATTCTTCTGTATGACCACTGGTTGAACAAACGAAAATTACTTGATTCCCCTATCCACACATGTTGATGTGGATGAGGGAATCCTTCCCACTGAGCTATTGTACTCTGCCATCAAGGAGTCTTCCCTGCCATTAGAAAATACTGATCAGCCAGCGGTGCTGATCGACGGAAAATTTTCCAACAAGCTGGAAGTACCCAAGTTAATCGATAGATCAACTTGTGTTCAATCAGCGTGCCCATACATGATCGAAATTCAGGTGATTCTTGCTTAACCAGCCAAATTTTAATCTATGTATGGCCAACTTTTCATTGCTATCGGTCATAAGCCTGCTGCTACCTAGGGAGAAAGAAGAGAATATCGGGGAGAGAAGATAAGACACTATCTTTTGTATCTCTCTGGTAGCAGAGTTTGTCATTTCTCCTGCTTTTCTCTTCTCTCTTCCTATTCTGTCTGTCCTTGGCATAGACTGTATCATTATTGCCCCCCAATCGCAGTAAATCTTGAGGCTGTAAGCAGATTGGCCTCTAGAGACTCACCGATTTTAGGCACTGTTCCGAGACTGTAGGACAACTGAGGCTGTGCAGGGTAGAATGAGGCGGTGTATTACTGGATTTAAAACAGTATAGGAATTTTTTATATTATACCTGTAAAAGGGGCCAACATGAAGTCATCTATCTGGACCCATTTTTCTGACTAAAGTTCCACTTTAACGGTGTATTTAGCCCTCAGTCTAAAGTTCTGTTTTTATGTTTAACCAGCGTTTCATCTTTAATCATTATAACTGGATTATTTGGGCATTTTTGTATCAGAACGGTCTTATTTAATGTTGTTGTTGTTTTTTGTTTTTGTTTTTTTAATAGGCGAAGCTCCAAAATTTTAAGACTGCTGAGAATCACATAAATGATCAAATTCAGCTCAGCTGGCGCCCTCATTTAGATCTAGTCATGGTCAATGGTACTGGAGAGCACTCAAGCCTAAGTAATAGTAGCAGCGAGCCTGCCAATCTTCATGAAAACACAGAGTATGAGACCCTGGCTCAGACAGAAGATCAGAACCAAAGCTCCTCAGTAAGTATTTAGTATGAAGTATCAATGGCACTGAAAGTAAGGCAAACCACTAGTATGTTTTAAGGTCCTACATACATTTACGTTGAGTGCAGATTTCTTGCACTGAGCTTCAGGGTTTAAGTCCCCTTTCACACGGGTCGAAACAGGCTCCATTTAGATAAACAGATGTTTCCACCAATCCCCTGCTGAGCAGAGCAGGCGGATGACAGGTCCATGTCTGCTTAGTTTTTGTAGAATGGACACAGACAGAGCCTGCTTTTCTCTTCCCTATGGGCAGCCAGGTGTAAACAGACTTTAACTGCCCTCTGATCCGATCCGCCAAGACGGAGGGGGATGGATCCCCTTCCATTTGTTTTTGTCTGATCAGATTGGGGGTAGGTTGGTAAACTGAAACAAGTCTGTTTACACTCGCTGGTTCATGGGGTAAATGGAGAGTCTAATTGGGTCCACCTAAAAAATTGATAGGCAGACCTCATCGGACCCGTCTTGTGAAATGGGCCTCAGAAGGTCAACGGAATGTGCTGCATCAGTCTATTCTGAACAGGACTCGGTGGAGTTTACACTAGTACATCATCCTTTTAATTTCAGTATCTGGGAATCACTCCCTTGGTATATGGAATGTGTGGTGTCTTCTCACATGTTGCACTCATTTACAGGCTTGTTTATTCTGTGAGTGTAATTATATTACTGTATATACTCGAATATAAGCCGAGTCACTTTTTTGTGCTGAAAATGCCCCCCTCAGCTTATACTCAAGTCACCTTTTTGTGCCTGGTACCCAGGAGCAACGATTTTTCCTAGACTCCCATGTTAAACGGTAATTTCTCTGGTGACTTTGGGGACCCGTTGCCGGTCGTAGGTCCCCTGGACCCACATTGGGTCCCCTGGACTTGGCACACATGTAGCCCCATTTCTCCTCTACAAGTGTGCAAAGTTTGTTGTCTGGGGACCTACGACTGGGGAGCACCGATTATTCAAAGCCGGGCACCCCTTCCATAGACTCCCATGTTAAACGTCAGCCTAGTCAAGGGCACAGTGAGGCATGCAGATGGACACCCTAGGCTTATACTCGAGTCAATACGTTTTCCCAGGTTTTGTGGTAAAATTAGGTGCCTCGGCTTATATTCGGGTCGGCTTATACTCGAGTATATACAGTATATTGTTTCTTTGGGGTAACAAAATAATATATACCGTATTTATCGCCCTATAGCGCGCACCCCAAACCTAGAGGAGAATCCTAGGGAAAAAAAAGAAATACTGACAATTTGCAGATACAGTTACTTACAGTTGCCCGGCGGCCTTGTCCGGTCCGGCGTCCGTTTGCGGCATTTGCGGTGTCCTCGTGGTGTCCTCCCCACTTCTCCCGCGCTGTTTTTGGATGCCCCTGCCGACATATACCAAGTGCAGTACACTCGGGTACACTCGGCTGGGCTCGGCTCCTCTCGCAGAGCCAAGCGTGGCCGAGCCCAGCCGAGTGTACCCGAGTGTACTGCACTCAGTATATGTCGGCGGCGGGGATCGGCGTATAACGCGCACCCACGATTTCCCCCTGATTTTAAGGGGAAAAAAGTGCGCGTTATACGCCGATAAATATGGTGTGTGTGTGTGTGTGTGTGTATATATGTATGTATATATATATATATATATATACATATATATATATATATATATATATATATAATATGTTATCAGTTTTACAAAAAAAAACAAAAAAAAAAAACGGTTATCCTTTTTTTTCTAGGTAAGGAGCAGTCCTGATATTGCTCATACCTCAGGGAGTGATGCAGAGGACAAAGATGAACACAATAATGTGCCTGTTACTACTGACAAGGTAATACTGCACCTTTAAATCCTGTCTTCTCAACACTTGTCTTCCCTCCTCAATTTCTCCTCTCTCCTCCCCTCTTCTCTGTTCATCTTCCCTTTCCTCATCTCCTCTCCTCTTTACTTACAGTATTCCCCTCATGTTTTTTTTCCCTTCTCTAATTTTTTACTTTTCACTTCCCTTCTCTCCTCTTCCCTACACCCTTCCTTCCTCCTCCCCTCTCCCATTTCTTTACCGTCGCTTCCCTCTGTATTCTCTCTTTCCCCTCCTTTTCTGGATGACACACAACTAATATTTATACAAAATGGCAGCTAAACTGTCAGCATGACGAGAGAGTTTCAGATGATGTGAAAACAATAGCATTAAACAATGCGTGAACAGAGATTTAGTTATGTTATTTTTTTTTGCTGTAGGAGATCACGTTTCAAGTAGATCCTTTTGAGACGAAACAAGGTGCACCCCCTGCACAGTCTGTGCCAGAGTCAGGACTTGACTTCTTCCAGAGTGATCCTTTTGTGGGCAGTAAGTTTTCTTTGTTTTTTCTTCTTGTAAGTCTGCTTCTCTACCCCCTGTGTGCTGCCCAGCTGGCTAAATAACATACTTTTCTCCTTGATCCAGCAATCTTCTCTTGTGGCCCTACCCGGCACCATGCTGCCTTTCCAGCAAAAAAAAACCCTGCCAGGTCCTCCTCCCAATGTGCATGCACTTCGCCTTCTTATTCATTCCTATGGGTAAGATGTACTCAATGTGGCCATCAGTGCTTTATGCAGAGTACCTCGTACCCATAGCAATTAAATTGAAAAGCTGTGATATGCGGAAAAATCCTATTCATTCTTATGGAGAGGCCATCTTTTATGTATCCTTTGGATAAATGGTCTTTCTATTGGAGTAAATGGTATTTCTTTCTAAATACGCAGAACATGTGAGGGACTAGAGAGTGTGCTGCAGCAATTATGCAACTCCTCGTGGATTTTGCAGGAGCATGGGGAGTATGACACATTAAAGGGATGATGTAAACGATGATAATATAGAAGTATAGTTATCCTTGACTCATGAGCTCCCAGCAGTGCGCTGTGCACCAGTACAATTGCATACTGTTTCCTTATTGTACATTGGGAATGGTTGTTTATGTATTTTGTGGTTGATTTTTTTTATTTATTGATTTTTTCTTTAATTTCAAGGTGATCCATTTAAAGATGATCCTTTTGGTAAAATAGGTAAGTTGTGTGTGCTAATATGCAGCATTCAATTCTTTCTCTATAGTGGATCTGCAGCTGAGCAACTCTTTTTCAAAACAATACCTTTTTGCAAAACAGAGATCTAGATTTTTTAATTGTAAGGAGCCACACTTCTACAGTAACAAAATATATGTACGTCTAAATTATATCAAATTGGCTTAAAGTGTACGTCAAGGCAAAGTAGGAAAAAAAAAAAAAGATATGCAGCACATCTTTGCAATACATATACCTTTCCACCATGTCTTTTCCATTTAAAGACCCTGGAAGTGCAGAAGAATACCCGATGACTGGGCTCCTGTCTGTTGTGTGCTGACAACACAAAGCTTTTTTGTGACCCGAGTGTTGCCAGCCTTGCCGTTTTCTCTTGCCAAATTACTCCTACCCACCAACTCCTCTTAGATGCAGTCACTGTTCGGGGGACTCAGGAAGCTGTGGGTACTGTCGGGACATTCAGCGCTGTTTAGCGTGGACGTGGGAATTAAAGTATATGTGAACTCTTACCTAAAAGCGGAGGTTCACACAAAAAGTGAGACAGGTATTTGCACCACTTCCGGGTTCGGATCCCCGCGGGGAATCCAGTCTGTGACGTCATACCCCCCCCGCAGCAGTAAACTGGTCCTCTCCGTATAGAGCTGTGAAGGAGGCGGTGTCAACACAAGTCTTGGCTATTAGAGAACAGACAGAACACTGACCATGCTGGGATGGATGTGCTTTTATGTCTAGCGTAGTCAGTTTTAAAAAGAAAAGCAGAGGGACCGACAGAATCACCAGGTGTTATACACAAAGGAGTCAATACAAAGAGAAGAGGATACCTTTTATTACAAGTACATGGTAACAGAGACACTTATCAGAAATATGAGATGTTGGGGTAACATACACTTTATTTGATGTCTCTTGTTCTGCTCCACGTTACTGAAGGAGTGAAAGCTACATGTGTATGGCTAGCCTGTTCATTCTGTAGTCTCAAAACGGGAACTAGGAGGGCTTATTACTTAGTACTAGACTTAGGACTAGTACTCTGACAGGAAGTGAGTACTATAGGTAGGACAGCTCTTAATTTCTGAGAAAAATCTAAATTATTATTTTTTGTTTCAAACTAACAAAACAAAACCCAAATTTCACCTATATGTATTAAACCCAAAAGCAAACATTTAATATATGTATTGAGATTAATAAAATTAGATACTTATTACAGTCAGGGTGGAGCAATACTTTCACATTAGTCCCGTGGTGGTTTGAAGGTTCATTAGGCCTATACGTTAAAGTAGAACTATAGGCAAATTTTCTATTTAATTTTGGATAGAGAATCGGATGGAAAAATTAGTAAAATGTGTTTTTTTACGATTTTCGTATTGTTCGTACGGTGCTTTCGACAGCCAATTTCGCTTTTTCGTCAGACAAAAGCTGGATGTGCAGGCTATAAATACATTTTGTCGGATGTGAGCTCAACGTCCGATTTTCCTTAGTCATTAGTATGGTTTTCGAACGAAAAACTCTTCACTTTCGACATGAGACTAGCATGCCACAAAAAAACGACGTCTAAAAATCTAAGCACATGTACGAGGCTTAAGGGAGGGTTATAACCCCTGTCAATTTTTTATTTTTTTTGCCATCTGTGTCCCATTTCAGAGATTTTCCTTCGCTTCCTGTCCCATAGCCAAACAGAAAGTGAGAGGAAATTCCTGAAAATTTAAAGGATTTTTTTGGGAACCTCCAGTAATCAACAATAGTGTCCACATTGGTGGATTTGAGCACACCGTCTCCCTTTTCCCCACCCTTTACCCCTTCCTTCCCCCTCCCCTTTCTTGAACTTTTTGTTTATCTCTTTCCTCTTTGTCTTCTTGTCCTCTTTCCGGGCCACTCAATCTAGCCATACCGTTAACTTATTTGCACTCCGTTAGATGTATGTGTCCATAGTGACCTTTGGGTGTTATACAAACCCTTTACTGTCTTGATGCTACCTGCACACCTGCCTTAGTTTTCTTCCTTTTACTTCCCTGGGTCCTGGTCGCAGCAGGTTCCCATTGGGGTGCCCAGGCCGAGGGTAGTCTATACCTGACACAGGTTACCACTGTATACTTATATTTGTACTACCAAAATGCTTATGAGGTAACTGTTTGTACACATTTGCTTGTATGGAATGTACGTGTTTTACATTTTGCAGATCAGACTGCCCTTTGTCGGGCGTTTGGTCCGATTTCTTCTGTTTTCTGTTTATACTTGTCTGAAAAATTACAATAAAAACTTATTGAACCAAAAAATAGTGTCCCCATTGGAAGATTTCCCATCTATTACCTTTCTGGGGACAACACAAAATTTGGGATTCTCTTTTACTTTCAATGATGATGGTAAACAGGAGAACTAGAGATTGTGAATCTCAATATAGGGGCACAGACTACAATAAAAACTGACGGGGGTTTTAATCCCTCTCCCCTCCCTCTATATAAAGTTTTGACTCTAGTTATACTCTAATGCCGCGAAAACACGACCGTTTTTCATGTCATGGAAAAAAACCTTTTTCTCAACGTGACTCCTCTCAAGCCTGCCTTGTATACACACGATCGTGATAAAAAATGCTCAAGCAAAGCGTGGTGACGTACAACACGTACGGCGACACTATAAAGGGGAAGTTCCATTCGAATGGCGCCACCCTTTGGGCTAATTATGCTAATTTCCCATCTCATAACTTCTGAGCATGCACGTTTTTTACCCCATCGTTAAAGCGTACACACGACCGTTTTTAACGATGACGTGAAAATAAAAAATAGAGCAGGTTCTAAATTTTTAATGACCATTTTTCTCGTCGAGAAAAATGCTCTGGAGCCTCCACACGACCGTTTTTAACGACCAATTTAAAGTGCATTTTTCTCGTCATAAAAAACGGTCGTGTGTACGCAGCATAAGGAGATAAAAGTGAACCTTGAGGATTTTTGTTTTTGGATATTTTGTTTCACGTGTGACATGAGGTGTAGTATTTATTGCATGTACATTTATGTATTTTTGTTATTGAGGTTTTTTGGTCACAGTGCCTCCTCCAATTGGCAATCAGTGTTTTTAATTGGGCTTGAAAATGTTTTTTGATTTAGAATAAGGCAGCAACAGTAGACTTGAGTTATATACACAGTGGGAATTTTTTTTTCTGTGACACAGAGCATATTGAAGGCTTCAGCCTAAACTTAGCTGTTTTGTGCTTTATGTATTACTATTTATGGGAAACCTTCTGTTACTACATGATAACTAAAGATCCATCAAGGTTGTCAATGCTAATTTGTTGCCACTTTATTTACAGATCCTTTTGGTGGAGATCCTTTTAAAGATTCTGACCCTTTTGCTGCTGATGTGTTTTTCAAGCAATCTACAACAGATCCATTCCCATCCTCCAAAGCAGATCCTTTCCCAACCACAAAAGAAGATAAAGTAGATCCTTTTCTTTCCTTAAAAACAGATCCCTTCTCGTCATCTAAAGCTGATCCTTTCACAGCCTCAAATGAGGATCCTTTTGTGTCATCAAAAGTGGATCCTTTCTTAGCTGCAGCATCAGGAAATAGCGTTCCCTCGGTACGTGTTGAAGTATGTGTTTTAATATAGGCTTAAAACGTTTACTTGGATTTTTTTTTTAACCACTTGTCTACCAGCAGCATTTCTAAATGGTGACTAGCTGAACAGGATTTTAAATGCACTCCTTGCTGTTAAAGCAGGTGGGGGTGTTTAAAGGGGTTGTAAAGGCAGAAGGTTTTTTTATCTTTATGCATTCAGAAAAAAAAACCTTCTGTGTGTAGCAGCCTCCCCAGCACCCCTTTAATTACTTAGATTAGTCCCATCTCTCCCCAGCGGCGTCCACAATTGTTTAAGATGTCCGGGATACTCTGGATTGGCTGAGACACAGCAGCGGTGCCATTGGCTGTGATCAGTCAGTCCGCCAGCCAATCGGGAGAGAGAGGGCATGGCCGAGTCGGGGCTCTGTTTCTGAATGGACACACAGAGCTGTGACTTAGCTCCAGTGCCCCCATAGGAAGCTGCTGACCGTGGGGCCACTCAATAGGAGAGAGGGGCCAGGAGCAGCAAAGAGGGACCGGAGAAGAGGAGGGGCCAGGCTGCTCTGTGCAAAACCAACTGCACATAGGAGGTAAGTATGACATATTTGTTTTTTAAAAAGAAAAAAGACTTTATAATTAACTTTAAATCTGTTTAACTGGTTATAGGCCCCCCACTTGGCCATATACCATATACCAGCTGGATCAGGCTGTTCACATGTAGCAGCTGAGATATTTTATAACGCAGCTCCAGCAAATTTAACCGCATACAGAGTTGACAGGTACTGTTTGACCGTTCAAGTCAATGGGGCCTGAAGCACATTGGCCCTATTATACACCACTGTTCAGCAAAAAAATTAAAAATGCGTGCATTCAGAATGTGATCAGATCGCATTTCAGACCATTGACTTGTGTGAAGCTAGCCTAGAGCTGCCCGATTGCCTCTGCAGCCTGCTAGGGGAACGATCTGGGCTCCAGTAGCTTCAGCGTAGGGCAGGAGAGACATCATGGGTCCCTCCAAAGTTTGTCACCTTTTCATGAACGCATTAAGCGTTAAGGCTTGACATGCTTGGTATCTATTTGGCACTAATTAATATTTTATATTTTACAAAGAACTTATGTAATATATTGTGTGTACTAAAACTAACTTTAGTGTATTTTTACTGATAAAAATGCACGAATATCATGTGACATAAATTGCGACTACCATTATTTTATTCTCCGGGGTCTCTGCTTTCAGAAAATATGTTTGAGGGTTTTAATGAATTCCTAGGCCTAAACTGTGGATTTTATTGTGTGCAAAACCTGGAAAAATGGCTCTGGTATAAAATGTTTAAAGTGAAGAACGGCATTAAAATTTATTGTGCAGGATAGTGACAAAAGAAGGTGCAAAGCCGAAGCATAAAGAGCACTGAGAATAACCAATATTCACCAAATAAAGCATTTCTGTGTATTAGCTGTGTATCTCATCGTCTGCCTGGTGCTCTCTCATTCGTAAATTTTATTTGCCTTTGTTCATTTCCGCACACTAAACTCAAAAAACATCACTCATCTTTCCTAGAAGTTGCAGCTTAGCGTTGCTCCTCATGCATTTCAGTACTTGTAAGAACTGTTGTTGCCATTTGCTGTGGGCACACTTGACATCCCATCTGCCCCTGTATGTGGCAGCGGTGAAGCTTTTTTTCACTAGCTCAGCTCAGCACAGCAGAGATTGGCAATATGCTTAGTGCAAGAGGCCAGGCATTTTAGAACATATCCAGTATGTACTTACATGTATTCTGAAATGTCGCATTCATCAGTGTTGCTCCACTACAGCAGCTAGCTGTTATCAATTGTGAGGTGACACTGAACTGAATGTGACTGTAAGTGCCAAGTGTATTAGAAGTCCGATCCTGCACATGTGCTACTCTAGTTGAAAGGGTCTTTTGATGTTTTATAATGCCCTTTTCATTAAACATTTGACACCCTTAGGCCGGCCATACAAAGTTCGATTCTTGACCGGTTTAGCAGGAAACGGACAAGATTCGAACCATTAATCGATTGATCAACTTGGGTACAATCAGCCTGCGAGAGCCGTCTCCACCAGGAGAAGACCATTGCTATAGCAGCAGGGACAATGGAGGGATTTCCACATCAACACCATGTGTGTTGATGGGGGAAATCAAGCAAATTTCTTTCCTGCAACCCTTGGATGCAGGTAAGAAATTCGCTCTGTGTATGGGCCGGCTTTAGATATTATATTTGTTGGCTATCTGTACATTTTTAGATCTAAGCTCTTAGCAGCTGTTGAGCTCTGCTGCTCTCTACCTTGTGCATTGTACTTCTGCAAACCTACATAAGTGCCTAACCTTCTCACCTATTAAGCTGACCTTGCATGGTTCATTTTTTTCCGTTCGGCCAGTGGGCTGAACAAAAGAAAACGGAACCAAACATCCCATTCACCTATTCTAGGTTGTTGGGGAAATCCTCCCTCTGGCACTATTGTATTCTGAGAGTCGGTAGATTGACTTCCGTCCAACTGCGGTGGCCGCACATGGATGGAAATTTGTCTGGGCTCTGCCGAAACCGACTGAATTGTGATCCTTCTAGGGCCACCTTTTAGTTTACAGAGCTTATGGTCTTGATACAGCCAATTCTATGATGCTTGCAGCTTAAGACATACCAGACTATTCACCACAAAATCTTAATCTTCTAGTTATCAGTGTAAATTTTCAGCTGATCTGTGCTTTGCAGCTCTTAAATTACACAAGAATCTTTACAACTACAATACGTACAATTCGCCAGAACAAGCTGGAGTAGTAAAATCGAATGTATCCCAAAACAAGAGAGCTTATTCACTTCTGTGGCTCCGAATTATTCTATGGACACCAGAAGCATTTCAATATCAGTTGTATTTATAAGACAAGAGAAAAACATTTCCTCTTACTGGGCTCATCTAATGAATGAAGAGGTGAAACTTGACCCTTTTAAAATAATGAATTGTAAAACGGACCATTTTGAATTTTTGAGTGGGAAAAAAAGCTCAACTAGAACTATTCTTATAAATGTATTCCCAGCCCCCACCCCCATCCTCTTTATCCTATCATCCTGCCTGACATAGTTAGTCAGATTGAAAAAAAACACCAGTCCATCCAGTTCAACCATAAAAAATAAATAAATAAAAAATATCTTACAATCCCGTATACCCACAGTTGATCCAGAGGAAGGCAAAAAACCCCAGCAAAGCATGATCCAATTTGCTACAGCAAATCCCCCAAGAGGAAATCGGATTTTCCCCGGATCAACTTTACCTATGAATGTCAGTACTCAGTTTTATTACATTTAGGAAAGTATCCAGGTCTTTCTTAAAGCAATCTACTGAGCTGGTCAGAACCACCTCTGGAGGGAGTCTATTCCACATTTTCACAGCTCTTACTGTGAAGAAACCTTTTTGTATTTGAAACGTATATGTGTACTTGCCTTTTTTTTTTATCTGCTCAGGAACAGACTGGAGCTTTAAAAAGCTTTACTTTACTTTTATTATTCCAGGTGGAGGATTTGAATAGCAATGACCCATTTGCTCCTGGAGGAACTTTTGTCCAAGCAGCCAGTCAGCCTGGTAAGTGATATTGAAGGTCGTTATTACCGATTTGTCTCATCATCCTGTAGTTCGTATTTGTGTTTATTACCAGGGTCGCATCCCGTTATCCAACCTTTTCTATCTGCTTTTCTAGGGATTGATGACCCGTTTGCCTCATTCTTTGGAAATGAGTCTTTTGGCAGTGGATTTGCGGACTTCAGCACACTTTCTAAGGTAGCTTACCTGGAAAAGTATGTTATGTATATGTGTGCGTGTACATTTGACTTTTTACAGATTTTTATTGGATATATTATATAGCAGAAAGTAAAGAATAAAAACTGCAGAGGTAATCACATACCAACCAAAAGAAAGCTCTATTTGTGGGAAAAAAATTACAATTTATTTGGGTACAGCATTGCACGACCACGCAATTGTCAGTTAAAGCGGAGCTCCACCCTATAGTGGAACTTCCACTCATCGGAATCTCCCCCCCTCCGGTGTCACATTTGACACCTTTCAGGGGGATGCAGATATTTGCACCCACTTCCAGGAGTCCTCTCTGCAGGGAGTACGTCACTTCCCGCCCGCTGTGTTCTGGGGAACACTCGGCTCCTAGAACACAACGGGGACCAGTGAGGACAGCGCTGCGCGACTCGCGCATGCGCCGTAGGGAATCGGGCAGTGAGCCGGAGCGCTTCACTTCCTAATTCCCTCACGAGGATGGTGGTGGGGGCAGCAGAGTGACGAGCAATCGCTCGTCCTCTGCTGCCGACGTCGCTGGACTCAAGGACAGGTAAATGCCCTAATATTAAAAGTCAGCAGCTTCAGTAATTGTAGCTGCTGGCTTTTAATATTATTTTTCCAGCGGAGATCCGCTTTAAAGTAATGCAGTGCCGCATCACACTATATAATATAGTGCACACCATTAAACCATATATTGATTGGTTTGCGCATAAGTTATAGCATCTACAAACTATGAGATAGATTTATGTAATTTTTTTTTTCTTACTAGTAATGGCTGCTATCATCGATTTTTAGCGGGACTGCAAGATTGCGGCGGACAAATCTGACACTAAGCGACATTATTTGGGGACCAGTGACAATAATACAATGATCAGTGCTAAAAAAAAAATTCACTGTTCTAATGACACTGGCAGGGAAGAGGTGAACATCAGGGGCGAGCAAAGGGTTAACTATGTTCCCTGGGAGTGTTTTCTAACTGTGGGTAGGGGGGTGTATTTACTGTGGAAAGACAGAGATTGGTGTTCCTGCTTAGCTGAAGCACAAGATCTCTGTCTTCCCTTTTCAAAAACGGCAATCTGCCTTATTTACAAAGGCACATCACCGTTCTACTGATCTCGGGAACGATCGGCGGCTCCCAGCGGACATCGTGTCCACCAGACCCGCTGATTGGCTCTCGCTGTGTCAAAGAGCAGGTCACCTGTGGCATGTGCACACCCCAGACCTAGGAGTGTCGGCTCACTTACTAGGTATATCTGCGCAGGGTGGTCGCTAAGCGGTTAAAGTTTTTAACCTACCTATCCGCCTCCTGTACTGTAAGTTGAACACACTCAGCAGTGCTGAAGCTGATTAAACTCCAGGAGATGCTCAGGTGTGATGTCATCTCAGCCCATCCAATGAAAGCGGCTAGCGTTCGAGACCCGGAAGCTAGCTGCCCGAAGACCTCAGCAGGGAGCCCCAGGACACCGCATCGCTGGACTCAAGGGGAGTATATTTCTGCTTTAAAAGATTTCCTTTTACCATCTCTGACTGAGCCAATTCCTCCTTTGTGTGTCTCTTAATCCCAGTTCTTAAACACTGCAGCTCACAGTGGATTGTTCAGCAACAGAGGCACTGTCATCAGTCTAGTAGGCAGTGGGCAGAGCTGGCTGTGGCCAGGTGCGGATTGGCACACTACTAGCATGTGACAATGCTGATAGCCATGCCCTCTGCAACAGTTTTTTCATCTTCCTGTATTGCAAGCAGGCACAGTCTACATGAGAGTGGCAACTCTGCTCTATATACAGGAGCAGTGCAGCGTTACTACCCCACCATCACAGCAAGCTGTGTTAGGTGGACTTCACTGGCAGAATCAACATTCTGGGACTTAGAGAAAACTATAAATGCAGATGCACAGAATACAAAGATATTTTGGACATTTGTGCATTTGTGCACTTTGTACAGAGCCAGCTCTATAAAGACACGGTTAAATGAGTTTGGGGTGGAGGAACTCGAGTGACATGTACTGAACCTTGACTTCAACCCTACTGAACACTTTTCGCATTATTTGCAATGCAACTGAGAGCCACGGCTCATCCATCATACATATCTGACATCACAAATTAACTTATGGCTGAGTGGTCCACGGACATACCCCCAAATCTTGTGGAAAGCCTTCCCAGAAGAATAAAGACACTTATAGCACAACGGGTGGGGGACTTCTAAATAGTAATGCCCATGGTTTTGGGATGGAATGTCCAATAAGCTCTTGTAGGTGTGATGGTTGGGTGTTGACAAAATTTCAGCCATATAGAGTTTAAAAAATAATCAGAGTGAAAAGATAATATACCATAATACTAGCATAATTTCTCTACTCATAACTTCTGTAAAGTTAACCTATATTAAAGAGAAAACACAGTACACTGGATGGCAGGCACAATAAAATGCCTGCTTATACGTTTTAACCGCTTAAGGACCACCCTGCAGGGCGGCCCTTAAGCGCAAAATCTGGTACCTGTACGTGATTCCTTTCCTCCACTCTGGGGCGCGCGTGCGGTGCAGTGCTTTTTTAAATTTTTTAAGCACTGATCACTGTTGGTGTCGCTGGTCACCAAAAAGTGTCAGATTTGTCCGTCACAATGTCGCAGTCCTGCTTAAAAGCACTGATCACCACCATTACTAGTGAAAGAAAAGTCCATAAATCTATCCGATCGTTTGTAGACGCTATAACTTTTGCGCAAACCAATCAGTATGAGCTTATTGGGATTTTTTACCAAACATATGTAGTTTTATTGGATGTGTTTTATAGCAGAAAGTAAAATATTTTTTTTCATAATTTGTCTCCCTTTTTTTTTTTGTTTATATCGCAAAAAATAAAACCCGCAGATGTGATCAAATACCACCAAAAGAAAGCTCTATTTGTGGGGGAAAAAGAATGCCAATTTTGTTTGGGTACAGTCCACGACCACACAATTGTCAGTTAAAACGACGCAGTGCAGTATCGCAAAAAATGGCCTGGTCATGAAGGGGGTAAAACGTTTCGGAGCTGAATAGGTTAAAGACCACTGAAATTTCTATGTGAATGCTGACCACCTGTAGTCTGTATTTGCATAGGATTGGCATAACCCTGGTATGACCATGTTCAATCCTGGCAACTGGTTTCCCAGGCACAAAACACTGCATTGCGGGAGGCAGGGAGGAGTTTGCACGCCTGCTCCAAAACTTAAGTCCTTTTTTTCCCCCCAGGTTACTAGATTAGGGATTTTCATTTTTTTTTCTATCTCCTTCATAGCATATTGTTTCTCTCAGATTATTTGTGCACTTTAACCATGTTATGAACCTTTTTTGTTTTTAAGCAGAACGATGACTCAGACTTTGGGGATGGCACCTTACCCTTTAAAGAAAAAGAGACACTAAACAACAAGAGCACTTTTGAATCAGAATCTCTACAGACAGAGACCCCTCCTGCACTGCCACCGAAGACTGGAACTCCCACTCGGCCATGCCCTCCTCCTCCAGGTACATGACCCACACCCTACACATGACTGCCAGCACTGTTCTAATAGGCACTTAGGCAGGTGACCACTCTGATATTGTGCTTGGCTTGGTCCAATTTCAAACAGAGCCTCAGCTCTCATGCACATTGCTGGATCGTGAATGGGCTCAGGTAAGTATAATGCTGTGTACACACGATCGGATTTCCGATGGAATATTTCGTCGGAATTCCGATGAAGCAGACTTATCAGTCTTGCCTACACAGGATCAGACTAAATTCCGTCTGTCCAAAACGCGGTGACGTAAAACACTAAGATGAGCCGAAAAAAAATGAAGTTCAATGCTTCCAATCATGCGTCGACTTGATTCTCAGCATGCGTGTATTTTTCTCCGATGGAGTTCCACACATACGTTCAGAATTTCCTATCATTTTTTTTTTTCCATCGGAAAAATTAAATACATGTTCTATTTTTTTACACAGATGGAAAAAGTCAGATATGGGCCCCCACACGATCATTTTTTCCAATGAAAAAAGTCCATCGGCGGGGGGGGGGGGGGGGGTCTTACACAAAAGTTATTTTTTTCTTAATGCAAAGACTGCAATTGAGTTAAAAAAAAACTTTTAGAACCACTTTCGGTCTGCAAAAGATCTTTCAATATCCTTTTATGGTCAGCATTTCATATATACTGTATTTATTGGCGTATAACACTCACTTTTTTACCCTGAAAATAGAGGGTAAACTGTGCCTGCGTGTTATACGCAGGGGGCTGTGGAAAGTTTTTTTCATGAAACTTCCCTCTTAAAGTTAGGGTGCGTGTTATACGCCGATAAATACGGTACACACATAGTTAGCATCAGAAGTAGACGGTGGCCTGGTCTGATGCATCTTTTTTTCTTTTACATCATGTGGATGGCCGGGTGTGTGTGCGTCACTTACCTAGGGAAGAGATGGCACCAGGATGCACTATGGTAAGAAGGCAAGTCGGTAGAGGCAGTGTGATGCTTTGGGCAATGTTCTGCTGGGAAACCTTGGATTCTGCTATTCATGTGGATGTTACTTGACATGTACCACCTACCTAAACATTGTTGGTGACCAAGTACAACTCTTCATGAAAATGGCATTCCCTGATGGCAGTGAACTCTTTCAGCAGGATAATGCGGGTTGAAGGAAAGAAAAGTGCTGAATTCCCCCATCAGCACAATCAGTGTTAATGGGGGAATCCCTCTAGAGGCGCTATTGTGTTCTGCACCTGCAGAATACAATGGTTTTCTGTTGGCGGCTATAGCCACCGACAGTGATCTGGTGAAAAAAGCACCAAAAGACTGGTTGTACTGAAGTCAATCAATAAATCTACTTCAGTACAACCAGCCTGCCCATAGATGCATCGAAATTTGTCTGGTTCATGCTGAACTAACTACATTTTGATCTGTCTGTGGTCAGCTTAACCACTTGCCGACCTCCTCATGTACATATACGTCAGCAGAATGGCACAGACAGGCACATGTACGTACCTGTACGTCCTCTGCTTGACGTGGGTTGGGGGTCCGATCGGGACCCCCCCCCCCGGTACATGCGGCGGTCGGGTTCCCTCGGGGAGCGATCCGGGACGACGGCGCGGCTATTCGTTTATAGCCGCCCCGTCGCGATCGCTCCCCGGAGCTGAAGAACGGGGAGAGCCGTATGTAAACACGGCTTCCCCGTGCTTCACTGTGGCGGCGCATCGATCGAGTGATCCCTTTTTATTAGGGAGACTCGATCGATGATGTCAGACCTACAGCCACACCCCCCTACAGTTGTAAACACACACTAGGTGAACCCTAAATGTTACAGCGCCCCCTGTGGTTAACTCCCAAACTGCAACTGTCATTTTCACAATAAACAATGCAATTTAAATGCATTTTTTGCTGTGAAAATGACAATGGTCCCAAAAATGTGTCAAAATTGTCCGAAGTGTTCGCCATAATGTCGCAGTCACGAAAAAAATCGCTGATCACCGCCATTAGTAGTAAAAAAAATAAAAATAAATAAAAATGCAATAAAACTATCCCCTATTTTGTAAACGCTATAAATTTTGCGCAAACCAACCGATAAACGATTATTGCGATTTTTATTTACCAAAAATAGGTAGAAGAATATGTATCGGCATAAACTGAGGAAAAAAAAAATTATATGTGTTTTTGGGGGATATTTATTATAGCAAAAAGTAAAAAATATTGCATTTTTTTCAAAATTGTCGCTCTATTTTTGTTTATAGCGCAAAAACTAAAAACCGCAGATGTGATCAAATACCACCAAAAGAAAGCTCTATTTGTGGGGAAAAAAGGACGCCAATTTTGTTTGGGAGCCACGTCGCACAACCGCGCAATTGTCTGTTAAAGCGACGCAGTCCCGAACTGTAAAAACACCTTGGGTCTTTAGGCAGCATATTGGTCCGGTCCTTAAGTGGTTAAAGTTGCCCAATAATTACTTTGTTTTCGGGGTGTTCGTTGTGTAGGCTTGATGGAAGAGGAGAGCCTTTATGGATCTTTTTCTTGCAAAGCTTATTTTATCTAAAGTTACCTTAACCACTTCCCGCCCGGCCTATGGCCGATTTACGTCCGGGAAGTGGTTATGAAATCCTGACAGGACGTTCTAGAACGTCCTGCAGGATTTCATGCCGCGTGCGCCCGTGGGGGCGCGCATCGCGGCGATCGGTGATGCGGGGTGTCAGTCTGACACCCTGCATCTCCGATCTCGGTAAAGAGCCTCCGGCGGAGACTCTTTACCACGTGATCAGCCGTGTCCAACCACGGCTGATCACGATGTAAACAGGAAGAGCCGCCGATGGCTCTTCCTCACTCGCGTCTGACAGACGCGAGTAGAGGATAGCCGATCGGCGGCTCTCTTGACAGGGGGGGTTAGCGCTGATTGTTTATCAGCGCAGCCCCCCCTCGGATCGCCACACTGGACCACCAGGGATGCCCACCCTGGAGCACCAGGGTGGCCAAAAAATAAAAAAAGCAAAAAAAATAAAAAAAAAGTCTAAAAAAAAAATAAAAAATAAAACCTAAAGAAAAAAGATGCCAGTCAGTGCCCACAAATGGGCACTGACTGGCAACAATCAGTGCTGCCACCCCAGTGTCCATCAGCGCCACCCCAGTGTCCATCAGCGCCACCCCAGTGTCCATCAGCGCCACCCCAGTGTCCATCAGTGCCACCCCACAGTGCCCACCTAGCAGTGCCCATCTGTGCCACCCATGAGTGCCCATCTGTGCCGCCCATGAGTGCCCATCTGTGCCGCCTATGAGTGCCCAGTGCCGCCTATGAGTGCCCATCAGTGCCGCCTATGTGTGCCCATCAGTGCCGCCTATGTGTGCCCATCAGTGCCGCCTATGTGTGCCCATCAGTGCCGCCTATGTGTGCCCATCAGTGTCGCATACCAGCGCCGCCAATCAGTGCCACCTCATCTGTGCCCGTCAGTACTACCTCATCGATGTCCATCAGTGCCATCTCATCGGTGCCCATTAGTGCCGCCATATCAGTGCCCGTAATTGAAAGAGAAAACTTATTTACAAAAAAATTAACAGAAAAAAATAAAAACGTAATTTTTTTTCCAAATTTTCAGCCTTTTTTTAGTTGTTGCGCAAAAAAAAAAAATCGCAGAGGTGATCAAATACCACCAAAAGAAAGCTCTATTTGTGGGGAAAAAAGGACGCCAATTTTGTTTGGGTACAGTGTAGCATGACCGCGCAATTGCCATTCAAAGTGCGACAGTGCTGAAAGCTGAAAATTGGCTTGGGCGGGAAGCTGCGTAAGTACCTGGTATGGAAGTGGTTAAGAGACATTTAGACAACACTGCCACCTGTAGGTTTATGTCCTGTATTACAATCTATGCATTTTATTCCTAATTTATGTATTTTAAGTCATAGTTGTTCCCTCGCAGTGTTTTTTGTTATGCATCTTAGAAACATTTAGTATTTGTCCAGGTGTTAGACATTTATATTTTTCGTTTAAGACTTGGTTACCAATAAACTGTAATGTTAAGAATTTGTGTGGTGTTCCTGTTTTCAGGCCAGCGTCCTCCCTCAAGGCCAGAGGACTTGTTCAAGCATGGAGATCCCTTTCAGCAGTTCAATCTCAGCTTCCCCAAACAGGTGGAATCTGACCCGTTCACTGCCTGCAAAGTGGGAGACGATTCCAACAGCCTCAGTAGCTTTAACACTGTAAGTACAAGCTGAGCCAAGAGGCAGGCATGACCCTCTCATCCCGAAAACCGCCCAGTGAGGGGCGGCATTATGTGGCTCCTCTGTATTATAAATCCTTTGCTGTTTTTATTGTGCTTTTTTGACACTACTTGTACCGTTCTTTTAACTGATTTGAAGTAAAATATGATGTCAATTATGTCTTTTTGTTGATGATTTCTTCTTTTTTTCATATCTTTTAATGAGTGATGATAAACCTTTTACTAAATAGCAATGCTCCAGGCGACCTATCTTGTATGTCACTTTGTGCTGCACCATATTTACTATGCTCCAAACACGCTATGGCAATCTTTGCTAAAATCACATGTAAACTTTTTTGGTACTTTTGATCTTCTTTTATCACGTAAAACTGAATTCCAGGCTGACTGAGAAATACACACATGAAGTACATATATGGCATCTATAGTATATATTACCTGCCAATTGGGTTTTCTTTTTGTCCATCCTGTCCTGAGATTTAAATCACTCTTCCACACAGCGTGAAGACCTGATTTTTCTTTGCTGAACTTGCATAACACTTACAAGTCTTGTTCCTCTCCCACCCTCTGACTTGGGAGGTGAAGCAGGAGACTTCTCTTCCTATAAGCTTGCTCCTTGTTAGCTCACGAGCACTGTAGTACAACTGGTTTGCGACTTGTGCTGTGCTTCCATTGCAAGTATGAGCTCTGCTGCACATGGACTGCAAGAGACTAAGCCCCCATTCACATCTAGGCGTTTTTACGCCTGTAGTGCTACGCCGCTGCCGCCAGAGTCATGAAAACACATGTCCCTCTATGGAGATGGTTCACATCTCCACGCTGAACGCCGGACGCCTGCCGCCTGAAAAAAGGTCCCGGACCTTTTTTTCAGGTGGCTTTCGGCGTTCGGCTAGGAGATGGGAACCATCTCCATAGAGGGGGTCAATCTGGGGCACATCTAGACGGACAATACTGGCGTTTTGTCGCCGCAAATCACGGTACAAAACGCCGCTATTTGTACCGCGATTTGCGGCGACAAAACGCCGCAAATTTGTCTGCCTAGGTGTGAATGGAGCCTAATACCCAATCAAATTCAGGGGCTTACACTGTTTGCATTTAACAAATAATAATGTAATATTGAACACCGTTATACAAACTTTTTTCTGCCTGGAATTCCGCTGTAATCAAGAACTAAAGTGGATGTAAACCCGATTCATGAAATGTGAGCTGGGCACATATATCTGCAGTATATTGTTATCTCTCTTCGATGAGCCAAGTCCCATAGCTCTCTCCTGAACTGTTCCTATGTTATCAGCCTGACAACTCCTGACAAATTCTCAGACTTTTTAGACAAAAGCAGCCTGAATCTTCAGTCTGGGGAGGTTGCTAAAATTAGCAGGGAGCTGGCCCTATTGCAAAACACATCTGAGTGTCTCTGCCTATGATGAGAGGGGGTGTGTGCCTTTCCTCCAATCTGCAATGTTTGCTATCTTGGCTGTATGCCCAGACATCACACTCTGGGGGTTATTTACGAAACGCAAATCCACTTTGCACTACAAGTGCACTTTTAAAGTGAAGTCACTTTAGATCTGAGGGGGACATGCAAGGAAAATAAAAAACAGCATTTTAGCTTGCATATGATTAAATCAGCAGAGCTTCCCCTCATTTCAGATCTTCCCCTCATTTCAGATCTTCCCCTCAAATCTACAGTGACTGCACTTCCAAGTGCACTTGTAGTGCAAAGTGGATTTGCCTTTCATAAATAACCCCCTCTGTGTCAAACAATCTCCTAACACTATCTGAACTTTCTAAACAGTATATAAATGTGAAGACCGCAGATATACATGTAAAACTTATATGGGGAGATTTGGTTCACCCCGGTGTATCATCTGAGGCTGTTCACTTCACTGAGTGTATGGAGGGTTCACATCCACTTTAAGATGTTAAAGGAACATTTGACAATCTTTTTTTTTTTTTTTTTTTCCTTTCCTTTTCCTTTTCAAAATATTGGGGGTACTCCATTCCCAAGCTTTGCTGGCTCAAAACAAATTTAATCAGGTCTGCCACCACAGTGTCTCAGAAGTGTGGGATAGGATAGTCATGTATTGCTAAACAGGCTGTTCTGATTTTTGATTGGATCAGTCTTTTTCTGTGTATGTGCAAAAATGAACACGCAATACCGATCTTAAGTTTATTCTGTGGTGATACAACTCGACACCGTGCAGAACGCCACCGTTCTCCAATCATACTCTGCAAACACTGGCTGTATCTATAGACACACATAGCATGGCCTCGGCCCTGCCCCATCCCCTCCAAGCTTTTTGCTCACTGGATTTGATTGGCAGCAGCAGGAGGCAATGGCTCCTGCGAGAAGAGAGAGAGGGGAGACACGTGGCTGCTGACGGGCACAGCACTGAGATCAGGCTTGGGTAAAAGTTTTAGGTAGGGCTGGGGGAGATGCATTAAAGCTAAAAAAAACTTTTTGCCCTTTGAGCCACTTTAAAGCTGTGATATAGGTTCCCAGAATGCAGTGTGTTCTTTGATTGGAGGGACAGACCTTTCATTTGTCCACCTGTCGTCCAGTCACAGAACGCTTTGAATTTTGGAAGTCTATAGTACAGGTATTCTAAATAGAGCATGGGGTGGAAAGGGTGGGCATACATGGCCCTTTTGATGAGTGTCTGTCACAGGCACAGCCGCTGATATCAACTCCTGCGGCATCAGAATGTCACTGCTCAGCGGCAGAGGTTGGACGATTTCTGTTGTAAGGGCCAGTTCACACCAGGATCACATGGATAATCTGGTGCAATGCATCTGGTAGTGCGTTTTGACAGCCCATTCATTTGAATAGACTGCAAAATGGACTGTATCATGGAAAAAGCAGTGCTTGTGATTTGTGAAATATGATTTGTTGCACGCAAAGCCACTGCAGTTGCGATCTGTGTTTGGGGTACCGTTACCAATACAGTAGCACCCACATACAGATCACAAGGACAGCGCCTTTCCCTCACTGCGTTCTGGTGTGAGCCATCCTATAAAACAGCCACCAGCACATTGGGACACACTTCATTGCTGGTAAGTAGCGTCCTTGGTGCTGTTTAAAGTTTGTCAGGCCAAAAAATGACTTTATTTTCTAATTGAGTAGCACGGGAAAGGATTAGAACTATTGATGGGCCCTTATTGATATCTGGGACAGAGAGATTTAGGCCTCTTTTATTATGGTTGAGCATCTGCTTTTTTGGAAATAAGTTCAGGCAATTGTTTTGCGTATATGAACATTTGCGCACAATACGTTCCTAGGAAAAAATCATCAAAATTTGTGCGCATGAACGTGTACCAAATACTGACCGGGAACACAGTTGTTTCTATTTATTTTGTTTACTTAAAAATATGCAGCGCTTGTTTACACGCCTGTGTGTACAGGCACACTGTAAACAATGGGCTGCATTTTAGATCAGTAAAAAAACACACTGCTGAGCTTTTTCAAGCTGCGGTGTGCAAGAGGCCTAACTCTCACTTCCAGCCCAGCTGGCTGCAGGAAGTGGTGGAAAATCTGCAGCAGGTACATAGATCTAAAAATCTGATTACTGCTCATAAGAGCAAAACAATTTTTATTCCTGTGTTGCTATTGGAGAGGATACATCTTTTTAACAGAGCCCTGCATAGAAATAAAACTTCTGACAGGGTTTCCAATCCTTCCCTACTGGACACTTTCACCCCCTGCTGCCCAGGCCAATTTTCAGCTTTCAGCACTGTAGCACTTTGAATGACAATTGAGCGGTCATGCAACACTGTACCCATATGACATTTTTGTAAAAAAAAAATCACACAAATAGAGCTATTTTTTGGTGGTATTTAATCACTACTGGGGTTTTTATGTTTTGCAAAATTATTGAAAAAACAAACATTTTCGAGAAAAAAGCTTGTTATACAATTTTGCAAATAAATATTTCTTCATAAATTTAGGCCAAATTGTATACTGCTACATTTCTTTGTTGAAAATAACCCAAATCAGTGTATATTATTTAGTGTGTAGGAAAGTTATAGAGTCCACAAACTATGGTATATACTTAAAAATAAATCAATCCTGATGTCCTGATGGCCGCTCTCATTTCTTGAGGCCCCGAAGTTGCCAGGACAGTACAGATATCACTCAAATGACCTATTTTTGGGAAGTAGACAGTCCAAGGTATTTAGTAAGAGGCATGGCGAGTTTTTCGAAGTGGTAATTTTTTGTCACAATGTTTTGGAAAATTTAAAAATTAAATGTTGTGTTTTTTTTTTTACATACTGTCACCAGTACAGTACAGCGTCACCATACAACTGGTGTGCCGGTAATCAGGGACACTGTTAACAGTATGTCAAAAAAAATATATATATAATATACATTTATTAAAAAAAAAATTCAATTTATTTTTACACAGTGACCAGAGGAATACAGTGTTTTTTATTTTTGTTTTACACACTGATTGCTTATAACTGTGTATTTTACAGTTATAAGCAACCATTTTTTTGATGTGATTGACCACACCAAAAATCCCAGGTTATAGATGGGCTGTGATTGACCCGATCTACCATGCGATGGCTGTGACCAATCACGGAGCTCATCACAATAGTACACAATGAACGGCATGTTCACCTGTCATGTGATCTGCAAGGAAAAAGTATTTTATGATGGAAGACCCTTTTGCGTTACCAACACCCCTGGTTAAGCTAGGAAAGAGGAGAGGTTCCCCCAGGGTGGGGCTTTAACGGTAACAATGATAAAAAAGTATGAGGTATAGTAAAATTTATTATGAAAGAATACAAAGCAAAAATTATGATAAGCAACACATTATTGTAAAAACAAGGTAAGTCACTAAGTGGTGCGTATGTCCGCAGGGATGAGTTCAGGCCCTACATGTGATCTGCTGTAGTTGATCACAGCGATCACATGGTACTGGCAGCGGGCCAGTTCAGTGATCTGTCATCGGTCGTGTCCAGTACACATGACGGGTGACAGATCGGACAGATTTTGGAAGGACTTCATATTGCATCCTCTCAGAAAAACAGGGCTCCAGCCCAACTGTCATTTACAATAGGCTGGGTGGGAAGGAACTAAAGCTTACAGTATGTCAACCCAAAACAGGTTTTCTTAACAGATTCTATCCCAAAGAAATAACATTTTAGTTTTAAGTTATGATTATATAAAAACCTAAATTCATTTCATGAAGTGCAATATTTTTTTTTTTTTTTATAAATAACTTCTGCGGACCACATAAAACATACGTGCAGCAGCAAGGAGGGTGAGCTTTAACGCCCATAAGCCACACCAATATGTCCATAGTGACCACGGTGCTCTCCCAGCACAGTGACCCAACGGTCAGACAACTCACGGTTTGATTGTGATTGAGAGCAGGCAGGGGTGGGCTTCCTGGTCATGTTACGACTATGACAGCCAATCACAATGCTCATGTGACTGTGAAGTGTAATCTGCACCCTGACGTAAAGACCCTGCTTGGACTTGACTGGTTCAAATTATGACACCTTTTTTTGTTTTGTTTTATTTTATTTTTATTTTTTATAAAACTTCATTTAAACTGTAAAGCATAGTAGTTGGGTGGATCAAAGGTCCACCTGTGTGTAGGGAAACAATTCAGCTGGAGCACTTACGCAGCACTTACGTGGTGGCTGCTAAGAGACAATGCCAGTAATAGGAGCCACTGTGTTGGTAGGAATTAAAAATTGTAATAAAGATACTGTGCTGTATTAAAGAGAGAAAACATAGATGGTCATAAAAGCTTTACATGTGGCATTATGATGATAGTTTTTAGCATGTGAGTTTATTGCCACTATACCTGTCTAAAAGCTGGTAGTCCAAAACGACTTCCAGGATAGGGATCACTAGTAAATGTACATACCATTTTTAAAATGTAAATGTTTTTTTCTTATGGCTAATGAAGGTTCCACGCAGCTGATGACTTGTTATAACAACATTTGTAAAGCAGGCCATACACGGTCGAATTTCAAACAAATTTCCTTTTCAAAATCAGAAAGTTCGTTTTTTTTTTGTGATCCGATGATGCCACCATTGTTTTTCGAAATTCCGCCGACATAACCTTCATGTTGCTACAGAAAATAATTTTTGTGGCTGGGAATGTTCTTTCCTTGCACATGCGCATTTTTTTTTCTGTTACATTTCTCGCACGATTCTCCTATCATTGATCAGAAAATAGTTTGTTTTTCAAAAAAATTCCAACATGTCGGATTCCTCCAATTTGATTGCCGCACGAAAATCGGATGTTGCTGCAGCCCACTAACGGTGCAAAATTCGTACGAAAATTCTTTGATACGATTTCCGAAAGAAAATCCTTTCGAAATTCGAACCGTGTATGGCCGGCTTTAGAAGCTGTTTTCACTGGTGTACCTGAATTGTCTCTAATATCCAAACATTGTCGGGATTAATTTCCTGTTACAGGTCCACACTGTTTGTTCTGTAAAACGGCGGCTTTGAAACATAGAGAAGATGCAAGTAAAAGGCATTTGCTTAATATATTTATGGTGTTTTTTGTTTGTTTTTTTATAATGGCGTTAAAGAAGTCTTTGAAGGAATTAGTAATGATGTATGCTAGTTGGGGTAGGACTGCTTTCTCTAGATTTTTCACACCAAAGGTAACCCTAAAATAGCGCTTATGGTATGTTTTTTCAATATCAATAATTTATACATATAATAATAATAAATTAATATGTCTTGCCCAAGTATGGTGGTTCTCTTTTAACACTAATGCCCCAAATTTAAAACGATCAGATATGATCACAAAATACATTTAAAAAAAATCATAAAATTAAAATCTGTGATCTGTGGAGTGTAGTGCCTTTTTACAGGGCTCAGTGAAAAAACTGCCAACCTTACAGACATCTAAAAAGATCATTGTGGCATGCCACTGACTCCACCAAGTGATGTTGGCCACAGAATGTAAACCATGGGAGGTCAGTCTTCCACAGCTCTAACAACTTTTAGAGAAGTGGTTCTCAACCTGGGGATCGGACCCCCTTGGGAGTCGAATTACGATTTGCCAGTGGTCACCGAATCCCAGGCTGTTCCTGAAGCGCATGCCGCTCTCCCAGCCTTTTCAGGACCGCTCAGCAGGGCAGTTCCTGGAGCCCGCGGCCGCCCACTCAGCCTATTCGGAGCTGCCCACTTCACAGCATTAAAGGGGGGGGCGGAGACTACAGATTAGCTGACTGGTCAGGAATGTGAAGTGGGAGGGGCTGAAGGAGACCCTATCCTGATTTCTGCATAGGGGTCACTGCTGCGAGACATCACAAAGCCAGAGACACAGTAACACTGCCTGTGATTATATTTGCCATTAAAAGTCCTCACTACAGTTCTCAGATTAGCAGATGACCTTGATCAAGAACACCTAATTTGGCTGATCAGAACTCCCCTCAGCACTGCTATTTGTCACATCCCCCCCCCCCCCAACAAGGAGTAAGAGAAGGAATAAAAATAGAGAATACATGAAAGGGAGAGGAAAAGAGGGGAAGTAACAAAGACAAAGGGAGAGAATAAGAGACAGAACAAGAAAGTTCGCTAGAGAGAGGGATGGGAGAAAAAAGAAATTAGGGTAGAGAGAGAAAAAAAGGGAAAGGAAGGAGAACAAGAGAGCGGTGCGGTACATCCTAAAATGCGGAGTGGAAGGGACTCGGGGAGCATTAAATGTCCATGGGTTAGGGGCGCAAATTACTTGCCCTGCCTTGGGTACCGACAACCCAAGCTACAATTTTTTTTTTACTGTTAGAGGTCCCCACAACCTGGGAAATTTTGTCAAGGGGTCGCGGCACTAGTAAGGTTGAGAAACACTGTTTTAGAGGAAGCCTAGTTGGGAATGACTTTATAGACCAGTATTTATAGACCTTTTTTTCTTTGGAAAATGTAAATGGCTTGGCATTCCTGTTTTAGCAGATGAGCACTTTCTGAGGGACTGACCAGGAACAATGAAGCAATTTAGCTGTTCTGACTTTGTAATCTGTTTGCTTGTCCCAGGTCAATGTGTCAGAAAATATATAGAGGCCATAGAGAAGCCAGAGACTGACCTGCAACTGGTATTCTTGGAAAGACGTCACAAATGGAAGACGTTATATATCTTAGTACAAGATTTCTTTAAAAAATAAAACAAAGGAGCTGCCATTAATGACCTTCTTCTACAAATACCTGGGCACTGAATTTTTTGTTGTTTTCAGTTATTGATATGAACCAGGCGTGTATTATGAAAAGTCAAATTTAAGTTACGGTAACTCCTTTTCGTGGTTGGCACAGGTCAAGGGAAGTTATTGGGTGAGATTGACAGCCAGGAACATTTTCGTAAGCATAGGTCTTGATTAGCCTACAATATATACTCAGTACGGGTTTCCTGAATTCCAAGTATGGCTTTTTTTTACATAGTTACATTGGTCCAGACTGGACCAATGTATCTATGCATCTATGATACCTGTGGGCTCCCTCTAGAAGCTGGAAATCCCTGCAATAGGCACATCTGCTGCAGCTATTTCCAATAGCTTCCAGGTCTCCTCCCAAGCTCTGCTGCATTATGAGAATCAGGCGCTCGGCCGCTGGGCACATGCACCATTCAGGGAATACTTAATATTTTCTCAATGAATGCAAAGCATTCTGTGATTGGAGGAGGTGACATCATGCTCTTCACCTTGTCCACACGGAGAATGCTGATGCTGAGCAGCCAATCTCCTGTGTTCATAATGCAGCAGTGTAGCCACTTGGCACGGGAGCCAGAAGCAGGTGGAGATTACTGGAGCAGCGGTGCCTACTACAGTGATTTCCAGCTTCTAGTGGACTCTCACAGGTATGGGATATGCTATTTACATTACTCCAAGCAACACCAATGTAACTATGGCGGAAAGGGTAACCGCTCAGATGAAACCAAAGAGCCTTCTCACTGAATCCAAACCATGGGTGCCGGCAATGCAATGATGATGCAAAAATATAGAGGAAAACTTGGACAGCCGCACTGTATGGCTGTCCAATTTTTTCTCTATATTTTTGCACCAATGTAACTATGTAAATAATGACGGAATGTTTCCTCAAGCCTCATTTTTTTTTAGAGCAGCATATAAAATGCAAGAAACCACAACTGCAAGGTGTAACTTTTTTTTTTTTTTTTAACTTGTGTTAAATTTACATATAGGGCGCATGGTGCTCCTGAAAGAAAACCATTTTCTGCTGTTAGGTGGATGTTTCCTCAATTCTCTGTTTCATGTTTTTGTGACTTGCTTAGCCAGTGCATGTCTTTCTTGAAATCTGCAGTACCAGTCTGAGGACGATATGATCGAATGGGCGAAGAGGGAAAGCCAGCGGGAGGAACAAGAGAGGATGCAGAGACTAAAGCAGCAGGAGCAGGAAGACCTGGAGCTCGCCATTGCGCTTAGCAAGTCTGAGATCTCCGAAGCGTGAAACATACTGGCTGCCGGGTGTACAATAAAACTGTGTAGTTCCTAGGAATATTTAAATAGTTTTTCATTCTTTACCCATGAAGTATTTAAACATCTATTCAACTCTTGCTTGGCTAGGGGCATCTCTAGCAGTGAACAGGTAATGTTATCTGTGTGTGTTTTTAAACTTGGCTGAGCAGTGATACTATGTATTTCTGTATACTAGTCTGTGACCTTTGCCCTTGCTTTCAGAGTGTCTCCTCCCAGTTTCAGACAGAATTTATTAAATGGGGCTTTCTGTTTCCTTTTGCATAAATGTATAATCCACCCACCCCATGCAGATTTATTATATCCATATATCACCACAAACATATTTTCTCTGGGACCACAAGCCATAAATCTGTTTTTCTTTTCCCAGCATCTCCAACTGCTAGAAAAACATTTTATTGTTGCATCACACTTAAGCCTCATACACACAATCCAATTGCCGAAAATTTACTAGCATGTCATCCAACATTTGTTGGCAGAAAGTTGGACAATTGTAAAAAGGAGCGTACTAACGTTCAGATTTTAGGACAACAGTCTTTTAACAGACAATCCCCTGCCAGCAATCGAATTGTGTGTACGAGGCTTAAGATGCAATAAAGCTTTGAAAGGTTCCATCAAATGGGGATCGTTTTAATGAGAACCTGTCGCAGACAAAATCCATGTATGTATCCATAAGGTGCCTATTCACATGCAGATCATCTCCAAAAACAAACCCAAATCTAATGCTTTTAAATATTCACATTTGAGTGTTCAGGATCCTGCTCAAGGCCTGAAGCTCAGAAAGGTAAATAAGCTACTTTTGACGCAGAACGAGTTGTTTTTGGCCCTATTAACTTCAAGTGTGTGTGAAAATGCGAAAAATTGTACAATCTGTGCATTTTTCAGACGCTCCCATAACAAGTCTATGAGGCCACAAAGGCACAATTCTCCTGTATGGCACTTTGTTGTTAGTGCAAATAAAGCCTAAAAAAATTCTCCTAACATACGCTATGCTCAAGTGTAAATGGGGGATAATAGGCCACCTGTATCTTAGGAAGGCCAGAGCTGTTACGGAGTGGGCTATTATCCATTGGATGTCCTGTTACAAGTGAGGGCAGCCATAGAATAGTACACAGTCCAGTCGTGTGCTCACCAATGTGCCCCGATCACTTTAGTGATCCAAAACCAAAATCGTCTGCATCATCCCTTAAGTCAAGTGAAATCAATTTTTCTTAGCACTATACTAAAAGCAGTAGAAAGTCTTTGATTCATGTGGGTCTTGTTAGTAGTTGTACAGAACGCGCTGACCCCTTGTGCCAGTTTTAGACAGTAAGTGCCATTCTTCCTCTCTGGCATGATAATCACTCCAGGACTGCTGAAATTATTTTAAAACACCACTCCCTGGAGCTAAAATGCAATCCAGGAGTTGGCTAATGGTAGCTTGCACCTAAGGCCTCTCATACATGTACTTTGCTTTGTGACAGATTCCATCTAAATTAATTCTTTCATAAGGAAACTAAACACATCCCCACACTATAACCTTGCACCATATGTCCCTGTTCTTGCCTTTATTACTGCTGCTAGCACCAGTTACTGAAAATGCCTGGTATTGGTGATAATTGCACACTTTAGCACATCCATCTCCATGTGACAGATTTGGGGCTTGTTGATTGATTATTTAGGCCCCAAGTGCTACATTAGCAGGAGGCAAGGAGTGTGCATCTGGAAGTACCAGGCTTTTTACTGGGCAGCAGTAGGATGAGGTGGGTTTAAGTTTATTTTTTTCTTATGACACAGATTACTTTAAATATGCTGATTAGGTTTCAACATCATTGACACAAGGGCACAGCTGTTGTGGCAACATGGTTGCAGAAAAGCAATCTTTGTGTTACTAAATATACTGGGTTCCAAAGTTTTGGGTGAGTTTTACAAAACCCCATTAAGGTTACATTGTCTCTGGAAACATGCAGAATCCATTTCTGGCAACCTCTTCTATGGTGCAGCTGTCAAAGCTCACCTTTCTTAGGGCCTATTAACACTTGTCCGTTTTAATGCAGCAAAACCCATGCAAGTAGAAATGCTTTTCTTACCTAATGGGCTGGCTCACATGCATGGACTGTTTAGTATGAAAGAAACAATATAGGCACTTCATATCTATAAGTGTACGTTGCCTTATGCACTCAAAACAGTGTGAATCTAGACTATATGTAATGATTGGCTGTTTTACTTGATAGCGATACGCACTCTGAAAAATAGAAGAAATTCACCATGAGCCTTTATTGCTTGAACCTGTTTTCAGAGATAATTTAACTGAAAGCAAATACTGTATTTGCTGGCGTATAAGACTACATTTTACACTTAAAAAAAACTGGCCAAAAAGCAGGGGTCGTCTTATACGCCGGGTCAGATGCCTGCTGGATGTGCAGTAATACTGTATGTAGCTTCGGATACATACAGTATATACCGCTTAGCCAATCCCGGGGAGTGATGTATTAAAATGAATACAGAGCCTGCTCGGATTGGCTTTGAGAGTCAGAGAGGCGTGGGATGATAATGTTACAGCCTCTGCCAATCCAAACAGGCTTTGTATTCATTAATAGAATACATCGCTCGCCGTGATTGGCTCCAACTCCAGCAAGAATGAAGAAGAATATGGCTTCAAGAAGGAAGAAATATGAAGCGTCGGAAGCCTTGGAAGGGGGGTCGTCTTATACGATGATTACAGGCAAAAAATCTTAAAATGTAAAATTAGGGGGTCGTCTTATACGCCCGGTCGTCTTATACACCGGCAAATACGGTAGATTCTGTATATGGGTGAGGAAACCCTTGTAATGTAGCATTTCAGTTACATGCATGGTAAAGCAGGTAGGGTGCCATCTTAAGTTCAGTGACGCCTTACATTATTCATGTAACGCCTCTACTTCTGTTATAGAAACGTACTTGCTTTTTCCAGTGCACATCTATCTGTGTCTATCTGTTACTACTAGCCTCTGGAACACACACTTTAGGATTATTACTCTACAGAAGGAGCCAACACTACTAAGCAAGTTAATTCAATGCATTTGAATGCAATTTGTAGCTAAAGAATTCTAAACTTTTGTGCAGTGCCTGATGACTTCCATATTAGAGGCTAAGGACATCTTACACCAATAGAAGTTTTTGCTTTGCTGTATGTAGCACAGTAATTTCCTGGTGAAATGTAATGGTGCTGAATATAGTCCAGTATTCGAGGCCTTGTTTCTCAATCTGCACTTGTGAAACTTAAAAAAAAAACAAAAAACAATTCTCCTTGACCAGGTGCCTTTATTTCTATCATTCTTTTATTTTTTATACGTAAACTGCGCCTCCTTGAGACACGTTTGCCTTTAGGTCCTCAGTGCCAAATCCCTATGCCAGGATATATATTAGGAATAATGAAACTATTTTGAATAATGTATGACATGCCATGAAGGCTTTCTTTGCTCTGTGTTCACACTGTGTACATTATGCAGTAATTTTCAGATGTCATGTCACTATGACTACATTTAACAGCTAAATGCCAGGCGGAGGACCCTGGCGAGCACCCAGGGGGTTAGCACTCCAGGTTAGTCACTTAATACTGCTTGATCTAGAGCGATTCATCAGAACTGTGGGTAGCATACAAGATAAAGTAAATGTGTTTATCCTCCCTAGTCATGGATTTAACCCTATTAACACAGATAACCATATACAGGGTCATTTAATAAACCTGCACGAGGAGCAAGGGTGATGCGCAAAGGATAGTAGCCAATGGCAACTAATCAACTTTCACTTAATGAGAATAAGATAAGTAAATGGTGCCTTTTGATTGGTTGCTACTGCTTATTCCATGCTGTGCTTTGCTTTATTTTTAAAGACTGGTAAAATGAAGCTAAAATATTTTAAATACAGGTAACAGGGCACTTTTAGGAGGGGGTTGCGATTTTTTTGCTCAGGTGTGTTCCATTACCAGGAGATTCTGACTTGGCCCTCCACCACAGCCTTGCCAAACAGTGCGGTTCTTGTGGTTAAGGCTCCATTTTTCATTTATTCTAACAGTGTGCAGTACAGGAAGTGACCACAGCCAGTGGAGCAGGGAGGTAGAGCCAGGTTCCTAGACCAGAGCGTCTGGGTCAAAGGAATGTCCGGTACCCTTATTTGGTTAGGACTTACACTTTAAGAAACAAACAAGAAAATGATTTTGGAGTCAGTGACTCCTATCCCATTATACCTGGGGTAGGAAACCTTGGCACTCCAGCTGTGGCGAAACTACAAATCCCATCATGCCTTTAGGAGTCATGCCTGTGATATTATCAGGGTCTTGCAATGTCTCATGAGGCTTGTAGTTTCACCACAGCTGGAGGGCCAAGGTTGCTTACCCCTGCATTATACTGTAAGTCCAATTGATACGCTCTGGTGTATTTTTTCAGTTCCCCCGCACAGGTTTAGATAACTGAGGTGACCACAGCTGCATTTCAGTAAATTGGGCCCCTTGATTTGCTGAGAAGAATAGACACTACAAGAAAATGCAGTGTGTTTTGTATATTTAATGTTTGTTTTCTTCCAAAAAATGTCTACCTGGCTACAGTAAATTCTTACCAAAATTGTTGCACTGCCTTGTTCTGCCTAATCTTGCTGTGTTTTAATATCTTGAATTTTGCAGCACCCGGCACTATTTTGGATTAATAACAGACCCTATCAGGACTTACTTTTCTAAACCTTTGAGACCCCCAAAAGGCAGGACAGCCCTAGAAAAAATTAAATTGTTGGCTATGGGTTAGTATATAAAACAGTCGAAAGGGAAAGTGACAGTGAGACCCTGCGACTTTACAGCTGCTGCATGCGTGAATAGTGCTGCACTTTCTCATTGGGCTGGCTGCGGCAAGGGCTGAACTTCCAGTTGAGTTTTCAAACTCGGCAGGAAGTGGAAGCAGGTACCTTTCAAAACCAGGTACCCGCTCCCCCCCCCCCCTACAAGGTGCCAAATATGGCAGAATAGGCGGGGGGCAGACAAGCAGAGCTTCCCCTTTTGGGAGGAGCTCCACTTTAATCGGACTGATTATTTTATTTTAAAGTGAAATATGTTTTGAGTAGATTGGCCCTTTATTTAACCCTTTGATTTGACAACCCATTTAGCCTTCCACTAAACTATATTATATACCATAATATGGTACATTAATCCCTGGTCTTATTTCTTGCACTGAGTAGTTATAGAACAATGTTTTCATGACATCCCAACCAGTAGATTATCAGATTTCAGGACAGATGGATGGATTTCCATCTTTGATAACGTACCACTATGTGTAGTTACTTGTATTACTATGTGGTCACAAAGAGTTGGTACATGCGTATAGACTCAAACCTGTGTTGCACAAAATGTTGGTTGGCTTAGCGGCCATTTTGTTTTTATTCTCTGTTGACTAATCAAATGTGGAATACTATTTGTTATTATTTTGAAGCATGTTCATATTCCTGTGTTGATGAGATACTTTCCCCCTTTTACCCTCAAAAATGCTATTTTAAGTGTACACTGTTTTACAGAGATGCAGAATTTATTTGCTATTAAGGAATACTCTGTGGACCAATATTATTATTGCTATTAATAAATATGTATATATCAATTAATGTATGTTTATTCTACTGACGTACAGCTGTTCTGTGCTGGAATTTTAAACATAACCACTAAAAAAGAAAAAAAGAGAGAGAAAAAAAACAGTGTACTTAGTCTTTGGGTCTTATAATCAAAAATGCCTGAAATAAACAAAATACCACAAAAGCCACCAGGTACCTCCTGATTTTCACTTAAAATCCACAGTGCTGGTAAAAAGTTTCTGCCTCTCAGTCAGCCATTGATGAAGCCCATCACACTTTGTAACCCACAGAAGATGAGTAGATCTGGGAAGGATGGACTTCAAAGCACCCATGAGCACTTTTTCTCTGATTCACAAACCCAGAAGATCGTAGAATAATTAGGTGTGCATGCAGGCATTGGGTGCCATCACGCCACCAGCAGTTTATGCTAAAGGTTCATGTTTTAAGTTTTTTTTTTTTTTTAAAGCTCTTTTAGAGATCTAGCACAGAATGGAGGAAATTATAGGTTGCCATGTGAAACAAATATGGCTCTTCTTTCAGACATGTTTGATAATAAGGCCTATTACTTGCAAGGATCTTTGACTCCGTAGATTTATTTGTAAGGCAATGGGAGGTATGCAGAATGTGGGAAAACCTCGTAACTGATGTCAGATAAGTAAAAAAAAATGGCTGCTCTCTGGTCAAGTGAAATCTGGCTATGATGGGTTACTTCACTTTGTACCTCCTCATTATGCCTTACTGAGCAGGCTCCCTTGTGGTAAAGTATTGTTATAGTTCTCCAGTAAAAGGCAGGGCATCTCTTACATGACTCCATATTTTCCTGTTTGTTTTCTATATTTTATTGGAGCTAGATGTTGTAATTATGAACATAATATGTAAGTACTTAATAAAGTGTAAATTAATAGAGATTGCTTGGCCACGTTTTGTTGTTTGTCATTATTTTATGTATATTTTTTTGATTGTTTAATATCTGACATTTTAAATGTTTAAACTGTAAGGTGTTGATATTAGTAATTTGGCCTGAGTAATACCAGGCTGAACTTTTTTTCTTTCCATTCAATTCAGTGGAAATTCCAAAGCAGCATAAGAGGTCAATGCAAGTCAGGAGGCAGTCAAAGGCCCTCGTAATGGAAGTATCTGATCTAAAATCAGGCTGGATGCATTGTAAAGCATTATGTGTTTGCCCATCTTCAGAGGTCCTTAGATGACATTTTATTATATACAAAGATCAGCACAAGAAACATAACTTACAGTCAGTCGGATGTGCCCCTTGTGCTGATTCATCTTCTGTTAGTAAAAATCTTCCTCCATCCTGTACTACAATGTCTAAGAATAAAAAAATCTATAGCTCTGCCCCTCCATTCAAAGATTCAGTTTTTTTATTCATAGAAGTTGTAGTGAGGCTTCTATGAATGGAGAAAAAGGCATAGTCAGACACTCTTGAAGAGAGTCTGTGCCATGTGGCAACCTGTTAGTCGTATTAATAGAGAAGTGTAGCTTTTAAAAAAAAAGAAAAGAAAAATCATATTTACCTAGATGGCTGCAGCTGTCCCCCCCGACCCCTCTAAGACCTAGAACTGAGCGATCAAAGACTGCTTATCGCTCACTTCTCAGCCTGCAGAGAGCTGGTGAATGCGTCAGTCGCCGGCTCTCTGCTTTGTTTCTTTCCAGCGCTCATGCGCGCGCTGTGCAGGGGGCGGTACTGGCTGGCTCAGTCTCCCAGCAGCTTGCTGAGAGGCTGAGCCAGCAGCCGGTACAGACATCTTCACAGCTGTGATCTTTCCCGAGCCTGGACTGACGGCAATATCTTTGGCTATACTTCTCCTTTAACCCCTGACGCACTGAAAGATCATGATGGAAGGGGGGCAGAGGTCAGAAAAGAGGAACATTTTCACTAACAAAAGAGGAATTCGCACAAGGTACATCGCTTCCTTACTGTAAGTTATGTCCCTTGTGCTGATTTTTCAGGTTTGTGATTCTGGCAGCACTTTAAAGTGGTTGTAAACCTCAGACATGAAATGTGAACAAATTACACATTGTCTTGGTTAAGAGCAATACGTGTAATTTCTGTCTGTTGCGTTTGTTCTTTGCTATCAGTATGACTCACTTCTGACACGTTTTCCTGACACCAAGAGAAAAATGTGACAGGGGAGGAACCTCCAGCTGATTGACACCCTCAGCTTTGTTCCTGAGTGCTGTTTGAAAGGGGGTGTGTCCCTTTCTTCCAATTGGCTCCTAGAGCTATCGTCTCTGAGCTCTGCAGAGTGTAACTCCAGCTCTCCGTCCCCTTTTTTCTGACCGCTCAGACAAGCCTTATAAATTCTGCACTTTGAGGGGATGTAGAGGAGAGAAGACGGTAGATAATCAAGTACAATGTATGTAGGAGGACTTAATTCATCTCTGTGTATCACCTTAGGTCTGCCACTTCACAGGGTATATGTAACGGGTTACAACCACTTTAAGTTATTGAGATGAGGAGAGGGGGAAATGTCCTGTAGCCCTAAAGGGAAAACTCAAGGTAGGAGCAAGAACACCTCGTCAATCAACAGGAAGTTGGGAAGTCAGTTGATTTCTGGCAGGATCAACGGATGTTTTCTGTACTAGTAGCTTTTTAGGAGACACAACACGAGGGTTTAATCTATCTAAATTTGTGTTTCTCTGAATTTGCTATTCTGCCATAGGTGGTCCCGGGCCTGTGCTGCTAAAAAACAAAAGGTAGGGTATGATCCTAAACTAGCAACCTAGCTCTGCAAATACCTGAAACTGGAAATGTGCCCAGCACTATGTAAAGGATATGGAGCTGGTTATACACACAGGTAAGGTTCTAGCAATCGCAGTTTATTCCGATACCAGTACAATATGCAACACAATAAATTCAGGGCCCTATAAGGTCATATTTACAAAGATAAAACAATGATTTATAGCAGGGGTCTCCAAACTGCGGCCCGAGGGCCAGATGTGGCCCTTTGCCAGCCTTAATCCGGCCCTTGGGGCACAATTCCTTCCACTGATATGAGGCACTATTCCGCCCACTGACACCAACAATGGGGCACTATATCTTCCACAGATACCATTCCATGGGATACTATTCCTCCTACTATTAGGGGGAATACTCCTCCATTTGACCACCAACCCTGAGGCCATATTTATTCTGCCCGATGCTGGGCTTGTGACATTTTCTTCCCCTTTTGGCCACAATCCGGCCCTCCTAAAGTCTGAAGGACGATAAAGTGGCCCTTTGTATGAAAAGTTTGGAGACCCCTGATTTATAGCATGCACACATAAGAGCTTCTTAGGTTTGGTTCCAAGCCAAATAGGCATCATACATTCAAATATGGAGGAATCATGTGAGAAGTCGGGAGGGAAAAAAAGGGGAAAACCTATTACAAGACATAAAACAAGAATGGAAATGGAAAGGGGAAGAACAACAGATCAAGGTAACTTACCACCAACAGTTTGAAAATGAATAAACAATTGAATCCTCTGCTGGGAGTTTCACCGTATCCATTGCATTTTTGTGTGATTTAAACTTTTAGTTGAGTGAGTGTATTATGCTAGAAACATTTCTTGTTGGTCTTTGCATTTTAGCTGTGCTGGTTGTCATCTGGCAGTCTTGCCTTAGGACATTATATACAGATCAGCTGATTTGAGCAGCGTCACAGGTGATAAGGCATAATATTAGTACATGATAATAGACATGACTAAGAAGAACAGCAAACAGCGTTACAGGGAGTTTACATGGTGATCTATTTACAGACTCAGAAAAGGTCGTGAATACCTCAGTGGGGATGTGCATAGTGTGATGCCCTGTACACACGACCGGTTTTCCTGACATGCCAAAACCCAACGTTTTTCTCGATGTGATTCCTCTCAAGCCTGCCTTTATATACACACGTTCATTCAAAAAAACGCTTGACCAGATCGCGGTGACGTCCAACACGTACGACGGCACTATAAAGGGGGCGTTACATTCAAACGGCGCCACCCTTTGGGCTGCTTTTGCTGATCCTCGTGTTGGTGAAAGTTTGGTGAAAGACAATTCGCACTTTTCAGCCTTGTGCTGTTCAGTCCGTTTTTACAGCGTGATGAATGTGCTATCTCTATTACAAACGCTAGTTTTACCAGAACGAGCGCTCCCGTCTCATACTTGATTTTGAGCACACGCGGGTTTTTTTTACCCTCAGGAAAGCATACACACGTGCAGTTTTCGCGACGAGAAAAAGACTGACGGGAAACACGAAGGGGGAAAAAATAGAGCGGGTTTTAATTTGCGGGCAGTTTTCGTCAGGAAAACTGCAATGGAGCATACACACGACCGGTATTCCTGACCAATCTAAAAAAATAGCAGTTTTCTCGTTGGGAAAACCGGACGTGTGTACGAGGCATAAGAGTCCATTATCAAAAATAGTCACTTTAGTCCCAGAACAGTAAGCTGAAATATGATTGATAGGAGTTGGGGCCGGTTGACATCTGTGCATTTTTGGTGCACTGCATTTTAGACGTTTTACTATTGGACTCTATGAGACATGCATATTCATGAAATCGCATTAAAGATGCAGCACTGCACCGTAAATGCACAGGTGTGGACAGGGCCTTATTGTTTGAATGTCACCATTGCACTTTGCAGTAATATAGTACAACCAAATCAAATACATCTTGGGTGCATTAAAAGGTGTTTTAGGTCTGAGAGTAATTTTATTGAGAGAGAATCCACTGCCTGAGTAGAAAAGCCTGTCTCCTGCCAGCATGCTTCAGAGAAGGACTCTTGTTCTGTGTTTAAGCCGTTGTCTCCCTGCAGAGGTCGGGCATGCCACCTATTATGTTAAACCGATAGCTCTACCATCATAAAAAACTCAAGCTCCCTGTTTGAAGAGTGAGTGAGAAACTTATATAGCGCAACACATGCAAACTGAATCGCCTCTAGGCGAAGAGCTCTAGTTATGACTCACAGGAGGTGTGTTGAACTCCTGTAGAGAGACCACTGCACACAAACCACAAAAGTCCACCTCTGCAACATAATGGCAGGGTTATAGACGTTTCCTCTCTAACTGTTTTCTAAAGTGCAAGACTTCAAAGTCTAAGCTGAAAGTTTAGTTGGGCTATAAACGCATATTCCACCTTTTTGCTCAATTTTTTTATTTATTTTTTTATAAATGCACCCATGTTGATTTAACCACTTGCTGTCCGGGCCAATTTTGACATTTCCCACTTCTCACATGTTAAAATCAGCATGTGTTTACTAGGAAATAATTTAGAACCCCAAACATTACATGTTTTCTGAAACCTGAGGCCCTGGAGAATAAAATGGTAGCTGTGCAGTCCTTTATCAAGCGTAGAAAAAAATACACTTAAATGCATTTACTATACTACCCATTTTTGGTATATAAAAGATGATGTGCTGAGTAAATAGATACCAAACACGTCAACATTTAAAATTGGCACACCTGTGAAATGACAACAAACTGTGGTACCTAAAAAAACTCCATAGGTAACGATTTAAACCATTACAGGTCATCCGTTAAATGCGAGCTTTGGTGCCAGAATCACGTTGACACCTCACATGTGGTGCATCATTGTTTGCATGTGAATGCGTGACCTACATACGCATTTGCGTGTGTGGATGGGGCGCTTTAAATGTTTTTAGATTAATTTGGTCTAAATAATTTTTTTACACTTTTTTTTTTTTTTTTAACTTTATTGCTATTATAAGGGATGAGCAACATTATTATTTATTGAGGTATTAGGGGTCTGTTAGTCTTGTCACTTCCGGTTTCATCTGCTGTCACAGAGGAGAGCGAGGAACGGATTACCGAACCACTTGCAGTCATCTTGGGCACCCTGGTGGGGTGGAAAAGCCCCTTTCCGAGCCCTATAAAAGTGATTGGACAGCTGTAGAGCTGCTCGCATTACTTTTACAGTAAAGTTGATTGCCAGCTAAAAATGTTGATACCTTACATTTTTATACGTGGTATAACCCACTTCTCATCTAAGGGGTGTGTGTGTATGTATGTGTGTGTGTGTGTATATATATATATATATATATATATATATATATATATATCTGCGATTGCACCTCGTGCTCCCCTGAGATTTACAAGTCTCTCTGTTTGTCAGGTGATAACAGTTATTCCTAAATATGTACACATCTCTAAATCTCTTGGGTGGTATTAATCTACCGCAGTGATCTTTGGTGGGTTTTCACTTTTACAATAATTTTTTCTTTTAAAAGTAATAAATCTTTTATTTCTTGTATAAGTGTATAAATTATCAGCGTGTCCCTAGAAATACTTTACATTGTGACACGTTCCTTGAAGTACAAAGGAGGAGTCGGTAATGGGCTAAGCTTACAGTGCCATTCGTTTTCACCCTGCCTATCAGTGGCACACCTTGTGTGCACACAGTACCCAGCTCTGCACACCCAGGGTTATACACACAACCTGTCACCTGCCTGCATCCAGGAGGTTGTCTTTCATTTCTAGGTTTCCACAACTTTCTATATTCCAAGGATGTTTTTTTTTTTTAAAAACAAAATGTTTTATATTGTATCACAGGGGAATATAGCTAGCCAGAGGTGTGTAATGTATTCATGATGCAAGAGGGTTCCTTTTTTTTTGTCTCGCATGTCAAATGCACTCAGACTGAATATACACTATATTGCCAAAAGTATTGAGACACCTGCCTTTACACACACAGGGCCAGATTCATGAACAATGGTGCAGATTTGCACCGGCGTGGTGCATCATTTTTAGACTACACCGGTCCAGCGTGGAGAGGCAGTTAGGTGATTCAAGAAACTTTTTTTGTCTACGATGCCCCAGCGGGTCGGATTTTAGACGGCGTAAGGCGGGGTAAGGCCAACTGGGAGTCACCCTATGCTAATGAAGTGCCGACCGTGGCGCAGGGATCACGCCGGGGCGCATCTTAGACCGCACATGCTCAGTGACATCCAGGGGTAAATGCCTCAATCTGCACATGCTCAGAACTGCGCCCCGGCGTGATCCCTGAGCTACGCCGACCCACTACCAAAGCCCAGTCCATGAATCAGCCCAGACTTCCGCCCTGCAGGTGCAAATGTACTGAAGCTTTTTTTTTTTTCTAAGCTAGGTCGTTTGCATTGTGGTGGGGCAGTTATGGCTGATGAGGAATCCTCAGGTGGGCGGATGACCAATTTCAGCCCAGAGGAGAGGGCTGTAATTATTGAGGGCCTCTCCCAACATGGGGACCGCCTCTATGTGTTGTCCAGCAAGTGTTGTTGCTCAGTTCGTTTGTAACGCTGCTGCTTTAGCTGCTCTCCAGCTGACCTCTGCAAGTTTGGTGCAAAGTTACCCCTGCTTTTATGAGGTGTAACTTTGCACCGGAAATTTCAGCTCCGCTCACTGGGAGTAGCCTGCGCCAGTCAAGCTTAAGTTGATGAATCGGCCCAAAAACCTCATTTGCATATTTAAAACACAAAAACCATGGCCGCGCCAGATCCGACCAGCGTAAATCTGCACCAACGCCGCGCCGGCGTGGAAAGGTTACACCGAGGCGATGAAGTCTATTTGGAGGCGTAATCTGGTTCTCTGGGTAAGGCGCAGCGATCCGCCGGCGCAAATCTGCACTTACGCCGTGCATCTACCAAAAAAACTGTGTAAGTGCTTCATGAATCTGGCCCATGAACTTTAATGGGATCCCAGTCTTAGTCCATAGGGTTCAATATTGAGTTGTCCCACCCTTTGCAGCTAGAACAGCTTGAACTCTTCTGGGAAGGCTGTCCGCAAGGTTTAATAGTGTGTCAATGGGAATGTTTGACCATTCTTCCAGAAGCAAATTTGTGAGGTTGGCTGAGAAGACCTGGCTCGCAGTCTCTCTAATTCATCCCAACGGTGTTCTACAGTAATATCAGGTTGAGGTGCAGGCCAAGTTTCTCTACCCCAAACTCGCTCATCCATGGCTTTATGGACCTTGCTTTGTGCACTGGTGTGCAGTCATGTTGGAACAGGAAGGGGCTGTCCCCAAACTGTTACCACATAGTTGGGAGCATGAAATTGTCCAAAATGTCCTGGTAGGCTGATGTCTTAAGAGTTCCCTTCAACAACAAGGGGGCCAAGCCCAACCCCTGAAAAACAACCCCACACCATAATCACCCTCCACCGAACTTTACATTTGGCACAATGCAGTCAGGAAAGTACCGTTCTCCTGGAAACTGCCAAACCCAGACATGTCCATTGGATTGCCAGACAGAGAAGCACAATTGGTCATTCCAGAGAACATGTTTCCACTACTCTAGTTTCCAGTGGCGGCATGTTTTACAACAGTGGTTCTCAACCCTTTCCTCAAGTACCCCCAACAGGCCAAGTTTGCAGGTTTTCCTTTATCTTGCACAGGTGCTTTAGATCAGAGTCAATGGCTTGGCATTTTGGACAGCTGTTTTAGCTAAGAGAAATTCCCAAAACATGGCCTGTTGGTGGTATTTGAGGACAGGGTTGAGAACCACTGCTTTACACCACTGCATCCGATGCTTTGCATTGAACTTGGTGATGGAAGGCTTGGATACAGCTGTTCAGCCATGGTAACCCATTCCATGAAGCTCTCTATCCACTGTTGTGCTAATCTGAAGGCCACACAAAATTTGAAGGTCTGTAGCTATTGACTCTGCAGACAGTTGGTGGCTTCTGCATACTGTGAACTTTAGCATACGCTGATCTGTCTCTATTATTTTACATGGCCTACCACTTCGTGGCTGAGTTGCTCTTTTTCCCAGTTGCTTCCACTTTATTATACCACTAACAGTTGACCAGCAGTGGCAGGGCCGTGCACCTCAATTGTTGTGCAGTCTGAGCACCATGACTGCCAAACATTGCCTGTGTGCAGCGTTTTTTTTTATTGTACATAAAAAAAGTTTTGTCTTTAGTTTTAATTAATAAGTTACATGAATTTAAAAATTAATTTTCAATATTTTAAATTTGCAGCTCTAATTAAAATAGCTGGTGATCCCACCATGAAGGTCCTTGTTCAGGCAGTTTCTGTGTGGCAATCACTGTCTTCCACCTGTGTATGTGTCTGTACATTGTCAACCTTTCACCTGGATTCCAATGGAAAATTGCTTGTATGGGCCACTGCCATCGCAATCAATAAATCCACCCTGAGACTTGCCATGCAGCCATAACTGGTGATGGATTTGAAGAGGCTGCAAGAGATCAGGAGAATTGAGATGTAGCAAAGAATGGAAAAAAAAGTGAAACCAGGTATTTTATTTGGGAAAAAAAAGTAAAACAAAAATGTCATTCAGTTACAGTTTGTAGCAATCGCAGGGGGGCCTAGCATAAATGTGAAAGACAGTGGCAGGAGTTTGTGCATTCCTGCTGCTGTCACCTGTTAGTGGCTGGCTTTGGCCACTGAGCCTGATACGCTTCATCACTTGCTGCGGTTATCTTTGGCTGTGCACACAAAGTGCATCTAGCAGTGATAACTGCAGGCAATTACTGGCTGTGTGGGCAGCTACAAATTGTTGCGGCTGCTGTCACCCAAAAATGTAACCATACAGGGCTCGGTGGTTGAATCTAGCCTCTCACAGGTGGCAGAAACAGCAGCAGGAATGAGCAGATTCCTTCCGGTGCTAGTCCCCTGTGCGATTGCTGCCTTACATCTGTTTTAACAAGCCTCAAAGTGAACTTGAAAGAATACAGTGATAGAAGCTGCAACTGCCAAACTATTTTTAAGGCTCCATTCACGCCTGAGCGACAAAACGCCTGAAGCGCGACGCTCAGATACGCTGGAGGGGAGAAATAACATTAATTTCTATGGAGATGGTTCACATCTCCACGCTGATCGCGTGAAGCTCAAACAAGTCCCGGACCCTTTTTTGTCGCGCGTATTCAGGCGGCTTCGGCGTTCGGCATACCCGACAATGACCTGTTAAAAACGCTGCGTTTTGTCGCGGCAAATCGCGGTACAAAACGCTGCAATTTGTCGTGGCAAATCACGGTACAAAACGCCGCGCTAAGGTGTGAATGCAGCCTAAAAGATGCAGTGTCCAGGGTTGTCATACTACTCCTGTCTTCACTACCCAGAGAAGCTTTTCTCAAACTTTTGAACATGGAGGAAGACTTGAGATACATTTCAGGTCTCAGTAAACCCCTGGTTATACTTACTTTACATACAGTTTATGATGCCTTAACATAAATAGTTGTAGATAGTGAGAGTAAATAAAAGTATAAGGAACATGATACACTGAGCATATTTGACAGGTCTGCTCTTTACAACTAAATTATTTTCCGAGATATAGAAATAATAATGGCCAGAAGGTAAATGCAGACAGTGGAAAAATTGTGATGTTGCCTCACATGGTGATCAGGGAAGAAACTTTGATCGCCAGTAGAAATGTGCCCTCCTTACATTGGTGCTCAGAGGAAAAAGGACTTCTTTGGTAGTTCGTAAAATGTTCTCTTACATTGATGGTCAGTAAAGAAGGACCTTCTTGTATAGGTAGACAATGGAGAAGGGCCTTCGTGTATAGGTGGTCAGTTGAGAAAGGCCTTCTTGTATAAGTACTCAGTAGAGAAGGGCCTTCTTGTATAGATGGTCAGTAGAGAAGGCTTTTTTTATTTTATTTAGGTGATCAGTGGAATGTTCTCTTACATCGTAGTTAGTGGAGAAGGACCTGCTTATATAGGTGGCCAGTGGAGAAGAGCCTTCTAATGCCACGTACACACGATTGGAAATTCCGACAAAAAAAACGTGGATTTTTTTTTTCCGACTGAATTTTGGCTCAAACTTGTATTGCATACACATGATCACACAGAATTCTGACCGTCAAGAACGCGGTGACGTACAACACTACAACGAGCCGAGAAAAATTAAGTTCAATGATTCCGAGCATGCGTCAAATTCATTCAGAGCATGCATGTTTTTTTGTGCGTCGGAATGACATACAGACCATCGAAGAACTTTTTCCATTGGAAAAATTGAGAACCAATTCTCAATTTTTTGCTGTTGCAAATCCGACAGAAAAGGTCAGATGGAGCCTACACTGGGTCGGAATTTCCGACCAAAAGCTCACATAGAACTTCTCTTGTCGGAAATTCCGATCGTGTGTACGCGGCATTAGATTACTGGTCAATGGGGAGAATATCTCCCTTACAGATAGTTCAAACATTTGCTGGTATCAGTGTTTTTTTACTCGGCGAGCAGAAACTGCTCATCGCTCAAGGAACTTCAAGCCACCTCTGGAGGATCCCTAGTTGAAAAAGGCTAACCTAGAGTGTCAGTGACCTGAAATGCATGTAAAATCAGAGTTACAGATCTGTACTAAGCCAGGATTACAGTGCTGGAGCTTGCATCTTTTCCATACTCCAATAAATGTTATTGAGGCTGTGTACCTTTAGTTCAGTGCAAGATTATTAAATGTTCAACTTTGGAAGAGCTTTGATACATTCTCTGCTGTGAATAATTCTAACTGTTCAGGTTACAGTGGACTTTTTTTCTCAGAATTTATTTCTATAAATGTCAAATTAGCTTTTTGGCTTTGGTGCAAGAATATAGTTTCTAAATTATTAAAATAATAGGCAGCAAAGAAACATGTCTGACCCGAAGAAGTATCATACATTTTTGCTTGAATAACCAGTGCTGTCTATCTCTCAAGGAGATCTGCAAGGCATATTTGGAAATAATTCTAATTTTTTTTTGTCCTTGTCAAGAAATGTCAAGGGCTTTGAAAAACAGCAGTTTCATTTATTTTCACAGCAGTTTATCATTTCATATAGGAGGTTACAACTGAATTCGAGGCAGATATATAAAAATCACAATTTCAGTTAGTTGGAAATATGTTAACCACTTACCCCCCGGAACATATTGCTGCCTAAAGACCAGAGTACTTTTTGCGATTCGGGACTGCGTCGCTTTAACAGACAATTGCGCGGTCGTGCGACGTGGCTCCCAAACAAAATTGGCGTCCTTTTTTTCCCACAAATAGAGCTTTCTTTTGGTGGTATTTGATCACCTCTGCGTTTTTTATTTTTTGCGCTATAAACAAAAATAGAGCGACAATTTTGAAAAAAATGAATATTTTTTACTTTTTGCTGTAATAAATATCCCCCAAAAAAATATAAAAAAACATTTTTTTTCCTCAGTTTAGGCCGATACGTATTCTTCTACATATTTTTCGTAAAAAAAATCGCAATAAGCGTTTATTGATTGGTTTGCGCAAAAGTTATAGCGTTTACAAAATAGGGGGTATTTTTATGGCATTTTTATTAATATTTTTTTTACTAGTAATGGCGGCGATCAGCGATTTTTTTTTCGGTATTGCGACATTATGGCGGACACTTCGGACATTTTTGACACATTTTTGGGACCATTGGCATTTTTATAGCGATCAGTGCTATAAAAATGCATTAGATTACTATAAAAATGCCACTGGCAGTGAAGGGGTTAACACTAGGGGGCGGGGAAGGGGTTAAGTATGCCTGGGTGTGTTCTTACTGTGGGGGGGGGGGTGGCCTCACTAGGGGAAACACTGATTTTCTGTTCATACATTGTATGAACAGAAAATCAGCATTTCCCCTGCTGACAGGAACGAGAGCTGTGTGTTTACACACACAGCTCCCGTTCCCCGCTCTGTACCGAGCGATCGCGTGTGCCCGGCGGCGATCGCGCCCGCCGGGCACACGCACGGGAGTCGGGGGCGAGCGGGGAGCGCGCGCGCGCGCCTCCGGCGGCGCGCACGCGCCCCCTAGTGGCGGCTATACGATAGGACGTATAGCTACGGGCTCTCGCCCAGGAGAGCCGACCTGCCGCCGTATAATGACGGTGCGCGGTCGGCTACTAGTTAAAGAATACATTATTTTTACATAGGGCTGGTAACAGTAGCTAAATCTCTTGATCGCACCCTCCTGAAATCCCCTATACAGCAACAGGTAAAGTGGTTCTAAACCCTTACAGACCACTTCTACCTACAGGTAAGCCTAGATTAAGGCTTACCTGTAGGTGCAAGAAATATCTCCTAAACCTACACGGTTTAAGCCTGGTACACGCGATGGGATTTTCCGCGGACAAAGCGTAGGACTTTTGTTCGAAGGGTGTTGGCCATGAACTTGTCTTGCATACAAACGGCAAAGAATTATTGGCCAACAAACACAAAACTACGTGTTTTTTTAGCGTCACCCTTTGTGCAACTTCTGCTAATGTTGTTTTATGGCTAGCATTGCTTCTGAGCATGCGTGTTTGTACTTTGGATTTTTTTCCGAAGGACTTCTGTGCACACAATCGGATAATCCAACAATACACATTTGTTGTTGAAAATTTTTAAAACATGCTATCCCACAATTGTTGGCGGAAAATTCTACAACAATTGTCCGATGGCGCATACAATCAATCGGATTGATTGTATTCTATCACACAATCACACAGCCCGCCATCACACAATTTCCGTCGGAAAATCCGATCATGTGTATGGGCCTTTACACTGGAGGGGAAAAGACAGCACTGCAAGCCCATCAGGTTCTGCTGTATCATAAAGTACTTTGCATACAATACTTGAAACCACCTAGCACAAAGAGAAAAACACAGAGATGACAGCAACAGTGCTCTGCTGCCCTTAAATTGTGCAATCACAGGCTGTGGCAGGTACTAGATAAAAAAATCGCACTTCTCCAAGCCCCAAACTCGCTTCTTGGGGGCTCCACAGCTCTGGGGACCAGTTGACAAAGATCTCAGCTTAGCGTAGCAAGTATATAATTATCAAAGGATCTGCGTGAAAAGGTAGTTGAACTGTATAAAACAGGAAAGGGGTAAATAAAAAGATATCCTTGAATTGAGAATACAATTCAGCAGTGTTCAAACTCTAATCAAGAAGTGGAAAATGAGGGCTTCTGTTGAAACCAAACCACGGTCAGGTAGACCAACTAAAATTTCAGCCACAACTGCTGGGAAAATTGTTCAAGATGCAAAGAAAACCCACAAATAACTTCAGGTGAAATACAGGACTCTCTGAAAACATGTGGTGTGGCTGTTTCAAGATGCACAATAAGGAGGCACAACTGTAGCTGCTAGAATGGCCCAGCCAATCACCAGACTTGAATCCATTAGAAAATCTATGGAAAGAATTAATGATCAGAGTTCATAGAAGAGGCCCACGGAACCTTCAATGTTTGAACTGTTTGTGTGGAAGGCCAAAATCACACCTGAGCAAAGCATGTAACTAGTTTCTCCATACAGAAGTCTTGAAGCTGTCATTAGCAACAAATATATTTACCTAGAAAAATTCAGACCTGTTCAATACTTATTTTACCCGCTGTGTTATATACATAAAGAAATGTAGAAGAAAGCAATATATGGGTTGTTTAATCATCAGAACTAACAAATGTGTTGGAAATTGTAGTATTTGATTTAAAAACACACTAATTTGTTTTTCTTTTTTTCCATCACAGTCCATCAACTCTCGGCAATGTGTGTTGAAAAGGCTTGTTTGTCTGCTTGCATTGTGAACATGTAGAATACTTGACTTTCCAGGATGCTGGAGCAACACAATAACAAGTCAAAGTTCCATTGTACTACTATCCCACACATTTGTACCTTGCCACTTGAGGACTTGCAAGTAAACATGTCATGAGAGAAAACATGGCTCTGATAGCAATAGGGTTATTGTAAACCCGCCATTGCCTGGTTGTCATGCTGATGTTTTGGCTTCAACGCATTCAAATCATTGATCGAATATGTTTATCGGTAAGTCAGACAAAAAGTCAGATGTTTTTGGTCAGTAAGGATTTGCACATCGGCCAGGCAACTAGCATTCAGATTGGGGGGTATTTCCTTGACATCCAAACCAAACCCTTCATCAAGGATAGGTGTTTTGGGTATATATTTTAAGGGGGGCTCCCTTTGCCTTTTTTTTCCACAATCCATTTACCATTATTTCCTATGGGTCCTGTTCACATCTATACAATTTCCTGCAGTGCGTTTTGGGAAAATGTACAGGGATTTTTTAATAGTGCTTTTTTGGCTCCATAGACTTCCATGGAACCACACAAAGAAGGGGGATGGACGAAGTCCCCATGCCGGGGCATTGTGTTCTGACAGCAGGTCTCTCCACTGTCACAATACATGGATCGGTGTGTGGGTGGGGCTTAAGGTTCCACAGTGTCCTTAGTAGGGACACTGTGGAACTGCTCTTTCTAATGTCTGTATTACAGGCAGTAGCTATGGTCATGTAAAAATCAGCATTAGGGCGGTACTCTGGACTTAGAAGCGAGCAGAGCAACTTGCACAGTTAACACTTCGCAATCCATGGCCATACTTGTATTGTTCACACTAATGCACTGCGGACACAACTTCTGTTAGAGCTCACATCTCCGCAGGTATGCAGCATTTCTGAGCTGGTACTGCAGAGCGTGTATCTGTCTTCACCAACTCAACAGTTCCATCACCTCACTTCCCATGACAATGTTCTGTATGTACTAGTAGATGCAAGAAAAACACTTCTCCATAACTCGATGCTTGTCCTCCCAGGGCCTCTCTACATCTCTCTCTGTGACTCCAGACTAGGTCCCTAGCTACTCCTTACCATGAGGTCGGTCCCAGTATGTGGTGAACCAGTCGCTAGTGAAGGGGCCAAACACTCCCTCACTACTAGAGCATCCGCCGCTTTTGCCATGTCACCAATTTCCTGGCTGGTGGGTGCTTTAGGAATTGCAGACTGTAGTGATTAGTAAATATAGCCTTATTGGGACAGCTTTTCTGATTGTTAGACTTCTGTACTGTATCTTCTCCAATCTTTCCAGGACCCTGTTCTTTTGATACACCTTGCATGCACCGCTTTAGAGACTTCATACAAGGCAGATTAGATGTAACGAAAAAATCTTTTACTGAAGTCTTAGGCCCCGTACACACGACCAAACATGTATGCTGAAACTGGTCCGCGGACCAGTTTCAGCATACATGTTCGGTCGTGTGTAGGCGCGAGCTGGCCGAATTCCAGCTAACATTTGCCCGCCGGTCCTTTTCCCAGCAGACAAATATTCCTGGACGTGTTTTAAAACCGTCCGCTGGAATCCTGCCCGCTCGGACATGTACGGTCGTCAGTACAGACCTACCGTACATGTCCGAGCGCCCGCCGTCCCTCGCATGCGTCGAATGACTTTGACGCATGCGTGGAAGCCTTTAAATGGCAGGCCGTCCACGTCGCCGCATCATCACCGCGTCATCGTCGCGGCGACGACGTGGACACGCCCCGCGTATTGTTTACGCGCGGACTTCTGTACGATGGTTAGTACAGCCATCGTATAGAAGCCCTCTGGCAGACATGTACGGTGAAAACGGTCCGACGGACCGGTTTCATCGTACATGTTTGCTCGTTAGTACCCGGCCTTAGGCCTTGTACTCACGAGCAGACATGTCCGCGGACCGTTTTCATCGGACATGTCTGCCCGGGGACTTCTGTTTGATGGCTGTACACACCATCAAACAGAAGTCCGCGCGTAAACAATACGCGGGGCGTGTCCACGGTGTCGCCGCATCGATGACGCGGTGTCGCCGCGACAATGACGCGGCGACGTGGGCGGGCCTGCCTTTTAAATGCTTCCACACATGCGTCAAAGTCATTCGACGCATGCGAGAGATGGCGGGCGGCCGGACATGTACGGTAGGTCTGTACAGACGACCGTACATGTCCGGGCGGACAGGTTTCCAGCGGACTGTTTTAAAGCAAGTCCAGGAAACAGTTGTCCGCTGGAAACCTGTCCGATCCGCCCGAAAATGGTCCGCTCGGGCCTACACACGGCCAAACATGTCTGCTGAAACTGGTCCGCGGACCAGTTTCAGCAGACATGTTTGGTCGTGTGTACGGGGCCTTAGAGGTAACACAGAAGCGGTCCCTCCAAGACCACTCCAAACACATTCCTGACAAGTTTTTTAAGTGCCCAAAGTAGTACCCCATGATGTAGTCATATCTGAATTAGGTCCAAAACTGGCAGTAATCCATATAAGGTAGAATTTATCCATAAGCAGGGTCCAGTTAAAGTAGCACATATTTATTCAAGTTCATGAAGATGTACAGGCTCCATAAAAAAATGAAAAATTCCTTTAAATATTGTACCTGCTGGGTGTCTATAGTATGCCTGTGAAAACGTCTTTGAGAACCCAGGTCTTGCCCCAGGGAACATGTATCAACGGAAAAAAGTTTTAAAAACGGTTGTTTTTTCTGGAGCAGTGATTTTAATGATGCTTAAATAATGAAAAAACAAATGAAAAATTCCTTTAAATATTGTACCTTCTGGGTGTCTATAGTATGCCTGTGAAAACGTCTTTGAGAACCCGGGTCTTGCCCCAGGGAACATGTATCAATAGAAAAAAGTTTTAAAAACGTTCGTTTTTTCAGGAGCAGTGATTTTAATGATGCTTAAATAAAATAAAATAAAAAATGAAAAATTCCTTTCAATATCGTACCTGCTGGGTGTCTATAGTATGTCTGTGAAGTGGCACGTGTTTAGAACTGTCCCTGCACAAAATGAGATTACTATAAGAAAAAAGTAATTTAAAACTGCTTGCGGCTTTAATGTAATGTCTGGTCCTTGCAATATGGATGAAAATCATTGAGAAAAATAGCACAGACACAGACAGTACACACACCACGTAGCTTTAGGTGCACATTGCAGAGGACATGGGCAGTACACACCACGTAGCTTTAGGTGAAAACTGCAGAGGACATGGGCAGTACACACACTACGTAGCTTTAGGTGCAAACTACAGAGGACAAAGGCAGTACACACACCACGTAGCTTTATGGTGCACACTTCAGAGGACACGGGCAATACACCACATGAGAATACTGCAGCTAGCACAATCACCTGCCTGCCAGTAAATTAGGAAGAGCTAATCTAGCTAAACTATACAGTGTATAAATATATATATACAACACCTGGGATGCATATATATCCTCTACACACTGTAACTTTAACTGACTAGCCTGCCTGCCTGCTCTATCTACCTACTAAAGATGACACTCTCTCTCTCTTTCTCTCTGTCTTCTCTCTTTGAACAACCGCAACACACTACACAAGGCCGACCTGCAGGCAGCCTTTTATAGTGTAGGGCGTGTACTAAACCCTCTGAGCCATAATTGGCCAAAGCCACCCTACATGGTAGAAAATTATTTTCATGCATATATACAGCTTAAATAACAAAACCCCAGAGCATACTGTAGTACATAGTAGAAGAAAAGCTTCAAACTTTTTGAAAACACCTGCTCAGCCACTGAACACCAAAAATGTTCCAATATTCCCATTTGACAGAAGGAGTTCTAACGATCGACTTTTGTGAAACAGAGACAGTCACACATGGGCCAAAACTCTGCTGAACCGGCCAAATGTTTATCCAGATGACCAGCTTTAGGGCATGCTTTAGTATTTGGGATACGTACATGTTAGGGACACTTTATGGAATTTTACTGCACTGAAAAGGCCCCGACAAGTGATGTCCAGACCTAAATTATCTCATTAGGGCTTTCATGTGATATGGCGCCTTATTGTGTTCAGCAAACCCTGTTCAGACATCATATGATCTCATAGCTAGTTTATAAAAGAGTTAATACAAGACGAGGTATCCAGCATAATTCTATAAATCCTACTGCAGGTTTTATAACCCCTGTATGGGAGCTCCAGACTGAGACTGTCAGATAAGACTTATTCAGCGAGGGACAAACAGGAAATTAGAATCACACACACACTGCCTCTCTCCTTCTGTACGTAATCACATGCCCCGATCACATCATGATTGCATGAGGCATTATAGGAAGATGTTGCTGGCATCCAGCCGACTGCATTATGATGTCACTGGCATTTACTGTACTTATCATTTCCAGCCAAAGAAGATACACTTGCCTGACGAAGAGGTCCTGTGCGACTTCGAAATGTTGCTTTTTTGTGATCGTTTCTATGCACTAAAAATTTTTTGGACGTTTTTCTAAATGATCCTCGGTGTGCTGGCGAATATATCTACATGATCGCTTTTCCAGTTCCCAGCTGGTGATCGCTTCAGCACCCTCTTTTCTTATTGGCCGCTCTCCAGGAAGGTGTGCAATTTTTGAGAAGATACAGTGGAACCTCAGTTTATGAGTAATGCGCTTAACGAGCGTTTTGATTTGCGAGCAACCTTTTTTTTTAAATTCTGACTTGGTTTGCGAGTGTTGCCTCGCAAGACAAGCAGAATTCAACCTAATAGGGCCTGCAGTACTGCATTTGGCCTGAGGTGTGGGGGGCACCGGAGCCGAACAGCGACAATCACAACCGTTTGGCAATGCTTGGAAAACACGGAAATACTCAGTTTCCGAGCCTTTCCGACATTTGCCGAGGTCAGCCGACATGTCCTCAGGCCTTTCCACCCGTTTCCGAGGCTCTCCGGCGCCCCCCACCTCTGAAAGCATGCTGTATTGCATCCCATTGAAGTCAATGCGGAACATCACTCTCCAGGGGACCCACCTCCCCCTCCCACCTGGGTTTCAAAGCATAGGCCGACGTGGTCGCGCCCGGGAGTGTCAGCATAGTGTGGAATTGGGATATCAGCTTTTTGGGGTCTGGGTATTTAATTGCTGCCATCAGGGGGTTATCTGCCAAAGATAAGTCATCTTGAGGGAACTGAGCACGAAATGCGTGACGTAACTGTGCATACTGAAAAAACATATGGTCAGGTAGGTTAAATTCGGTTTGCAACATATCGAAGGATTTCAGTTTTCCACCTCTGGTGACGTGGGAAATGTAATATATCCCCCTAGAACTCCAAGCCACAGTGTCCTGGATAAGATCCAATTCAGGCAGGGCTGCATTGTGCCATAGGGAGGTGTAGCCATGCAGGGACATAATGTGAAGCCTGTCCGAGGCCACACTCCACACCCACCTATAGTGATACAACAGAGTGTGACGGTCCCCTGAAGATCTCACTCCTCCCGCTATTGCCACAAAGGGGTCCTCTGTTGACTGGGTCAATGCAGGACACAGGAGGCAGAGGAACCTAGCCCTGTCTACCTTGTCTACATGGAATATTTGTGACAGCTGTGCAGTCAAATAGTATGCGTTAAAGTCTGGGAGTGCTAGTCCGGCCAGGTCAGTCGGGTTCTTGAGTCTATGCCAGCGGAGTTTGTGTCTGGCGGCGCCCCAGATGAATGGTTTGAGGAGAGCTTCCAGTGACTTGAAGCATCTGAGCAGAAGATACACCGGGGAGTGCCACACCATGTACAAGATTTTAGGTAACAGAATCATTTTTACTAAATTTATGCGACCCGTAACTCCCAGTGGGAGGCGAGCCCATGCTTGGGTCCTCTGTTTTAGCATATCGTACAATGGCGTGACATTCAGAGATACGTAGTCTGCCGGGTCTCTGGTGGTCTGGATGCCCAAATACTTGATTTCAGCGACCCTCTGCAGCGGAAGGAGGGCCCTGTCTCTGGACAGTGGGTAGCTATCGAGTGGGAGTATCTGGGATTTATCCCAATGGATCCGGAGACCCGAGAAAGCCCCGAATCGCTCAATCAGGGCTAGAGCCACTGGAAGGGAGTCACTGGAGTCGTCTAAATACAAAAGGGTGTCGTCCGCTTATGTGCTTATCTTCTCCTCCACTCCCCCCTCTGTAGTCCCGTTATACCTGGGTGTGTGCGTATGGCGATCGCGAGTGGCTCCGCCGCAAGTGCATAAAGCAGCAGCGACAGGGGGCAGCCCTGCCTTGTGCCCCTGTGCAGAGGGAATTGGTCCGAGGACCAACCGTTGGCCAGGACTCTGGCCACTGGGGCTTGCTAGAGGAGTTGTACCCATTTAATGAATTTGGGGCCTAGTCCGAATTTTGCGAGACAAGTCCAGAGGTATCGCCACTCCACCGAATCGAATGCCTTGGCAGTGTCCAAGGCAACGATTATTCTAGAACCCGGGTTGTCATGCTTTGTCTGAAGGTTAATGAAAAGCCTTCTGAGATTAAAGGAGGTGTTCCAACCAGGCATGATGCCCGCTTGATCAGCGTGCACCAGGGACGGGATCACTGCGTTGAGGCGGATGGCAAGCACCTTAGCCAATATTTTGATGTCAACCTGGAGCAGGGAGATGGGGCGATATGATTCTGGTAGGTGGGGGTCCTTCCCGGGCTTGGGGATCAGTACTACGGCGGCTTCCCTCATTGAGGGCGGGAGCTCAGAACTATCAAAGATGGAGTTATAAAGGGCGAGAAGTTTAGGGACCAGTGTATCAGCGTAGGTAGAATAGAACTCCGATGGCAAGCCATCAGATCCTGGCACCTTGGATTTTGGGAGTCCAGCCAACGCTTTGGAGATCTCCTCCGCTGTCAGTGGCTCCTTCAGTGTCTGAATCTGCTCCTCGGTTAGTCGAGGGATCGGCAGATCAGCTAGGAAGTCCTCCGTCAGAGAGTCGCCGTCAGGGACCACTGTGTCATACAGGGAGGAAAAAAAGTCGCTGAACATAGAAGTCACCTGCCCTGGGTCAGTCACGAGGTCACCCCCCTGAGAGCGCAGGGAAATCACCACTGGGGGTCTCTCCTCACAGTGCACTAGATAGGCGAGTAGTTTCCCGGCTCTCTCACCATGTTCAAACGTTCGTTGTCTAAGAAAGAAGAGCTTTCGCTTCGACTTCTCATAGTGTAGTTGGTCAACTGTCCTGGAACAGAGTTTGAGGTCTGCAGCTAAGTCAGCGGTCGGGTTATCAGCGAACTCCCTCTCTTTTGCAAGAACAAGGTCCGTGGCCCTATCCAGCGCCTCTGAAGACGTTTTTTTGAGGGAATTTATACGGGACGAGAGTGTCATACGTGCATGTAGTTTGAAAGTCTCCCAGACCACCTGCGGCGACGCAGAGTCAGAGTTACCATCAAAGTACCGCTCCCATTCCGTCGCCAAGTCTGCTTCCTCCGGGAGCAGAGTTAGCCAGAATGGATTTAACCGCCACGAAGGCGGTGGGCGGGCTTGGGGCAGTGACAATTCCGCCCAACAAGGGCAATGGTCATATAGGGACCTGGGGGAGAAGCCTGCATCCCTCAGCCTAGGGAGGAAAGCATTTTTACTTTACAGCATTTCTTCACACCTACCTAAAATGTTTGCACAGTACTCAATGTACAATTGTTACAAATATAATATAGTAAACTATACAAAGGATATGTGGTAAACTAGAATTGTATTACCCAAGGCTTGCAGTCATCTCTGGCTGGAGGAAGGATAGCTGAGGTTTGTTCATTTCAGCCTACGTGGCATCCTGAGTTTTGTGGGCTGTACTTATCCACAGAGTTGAATGGCGGCAACATTAATAATACAATTATCGGATCAATGTTCCAGGGTCAATAAGGGAATTAACAATCGTTTTTTAATCCAGTATGATTTTGAGAAAGCTTGTGTTAAAGCTTCATTTCTCCATCCAAATAAAGGCACCTGTTTTCTTGCTAATAAAAATACATATTGCAAAGCTATTAGATGTTGTAAGACTTAACTTATTTGACTTGTAAATTTATTTGATTTCCTAAAATGAATGTCAACAGTTCTATGGAAAATTGCTGCATTAGTATATGCTAGAAGACTAATAGACCCTGAATGTATTATGGAGCAGGTTAGGTGTTTAATGAGCTATTTAGCCAAACAGATTTATAAGCTGTTTATGTGACCATCACACCTACCTATAAAGCCAAAGGTATATGAAGGCCCCTCCTAGTGTTTGAGTTCAGGTATTTCCAGTGAAGAATGCTGTAAGGCCCTTTTCACACTGTGGCGGGAGGTGCGGTGGCGCTAAAAATAGCAGCGCTATATCGGAGGAATTGCGGCGGTACTCGGCCGCTAGCCGTGCGGTTTTAACCTCTGCTAGCAGCTGAAAAGGGGTTAATACCGCCGGCAATGCGCCTCTGCAGAGGCGCTTTGCCGGCGGTATAGCCGCAGATTCCCATTGCTTTCAATGGGAAGGATCAGATAAGGAGCGGTAAACACACCGCTCCTAAGATGCTGCTAACAGGACTTTTAGAGCGGTCCAGCTAGCGCACCGCTTCAATGTGATAGCCCTCGGGGCTTTCACACTGGAGAAACAGCAGTCGCTGTTTAGGGTCGGTTTGCAGGTGCTATTTTTAGCGCAATAGCACCTGCAAACCGCCCCAGTGTGAAAGGGGCCTTAATGCTACAGAACTTGTTTTAAGAAGTTCTGACCTCAACCCTATCGAAAACCTTTGAGAGGAAAGGGAACATTAATTTTGAGCCTGAGCTTCTCTTCCAAATTCAGTACATGATCTCACAAATGCTATTTTGGGTAAATAGACCAGAATTCCCATAGACACACTTGAATCTTGTTGAAAGTCTTCCCAGGAGACTGAAGACAGTAAAGCCAGCCATAGACAGTTCAAATCTCTGCTGAACTGGCCGAGATTAAAATTTTGTATGGGCAGGCTGATTGTACCCAAGTTAATCGATCTATCAACTCGAGTACAGCCAGTCTTTCATATTTTTCATGCGATTATAGCCAGTAGCAATAATCATCTTGTGTTCCCAGGCCGGGACGGCTCCCCCTACTGGGAGAACACAATAGCTCCACAGGAGGGATTCCCCCATCAACACAGTCAATGTTGATGGGGAATCAAGCGATTTTTTTATTTCCTGCAACCAAAACCCCTCCATCTGTGGCCGGTGCAGTGTCATATTCTGCTCCCTATCTCAGAATGCTCCGGAAGTCACGTGACGGCGAACTGCGCATGCGCAATGCGTTCCAACACCAAATGCGATGCGTTCCAGGGTATTCACGACACTACCCTTCAGTGAACTATCACAATTTGTCACGGAAGTGATGTATTACCATACACGGAGCGGGGGGGACAGAGAGAGAGACACACATTCACAGCGAGAGAGAAACAGAGATATAGAGATAGTGAAATACATTCAGAGCGAGAGAGGGATCGTCTACATATATTATAGATAACGGAAGTAATGCACATAGGGGAGGTAATCCCCTCCCTGAGCCCCGGTTCTCTGTCAGTATCTCTCTATCTGTATCCCTCTCTCGCTCTGAATGTATCTACGTATCTCTATATGTCTATTTCTCTGTCGCTCTGAATGGGTCTCTCTCTCTGCCCCCCCCCGCTCCGTGTATGGTAATACGTCACTTCCGTGACAAATTGTGATGGGTTCACTGAAGGGTAGTGTTGTGAATCCCCTGGAACGCATCACATTTGGCTTTGAACGCATTGCGCATGCGCAGTTCGCCGCCACGTGACTTAGGCAGCATTCTGTGATAGGGAGCAAACGGTGACACTACACCGGCTTTATCCAAAAAGGAAGGGGGGAGCAATGCCATATTATGCCCACGTTCTTGGTATGGGATGTCTAACAAGTTCATAGGTGTGATGGTCAGGTGACTACAAATGTTGGCCAAATAGTGTATTTTGAGCTTGGTAATTAATCCAAGAAAATGTGTTCCGCCATCCTCTCCAGCTGTGTGTTAGTTCTGCAAGGTTCATCATTTTTAGAAAATCCTTCCGACACAGTTATTTCTGGAAGCGTCTGTCCTAATTTCAAGCCTATAGCAGAATTTTGAGTTAGTCGTAGTTTCCTGCAGTTTTTTAAAGAATATGAAACAACCTTTGTTCATACAGCACAAATATTCCTGGAATTCAGGGAGTGAACATTGAAAAGTTTGAAAATCAAGACTAGTTATATTATTTTTTTCTGTGGTGATATCTAACCTGTACAATTTTATCTTTGCTTTCTTCTTTATATATTTTTACCTGCATTCGGTTACATATAATTTATTTTATAGTACCTTTATACAATACTTGACTTTTTACCTTCTGTGAGTTTACTTTATGTATCAGGCCATGATGTCATCAGTATTGATTTAATCAAATCCATTTTGTAAAACTGAAGCACAATCCTTTTGCCAGGGCTCTACTTTGAGGTCATTGCCACCCAGGGCCACCTTTAAGCCTCATACACACGATCGGACTTCCATCTGACTTTTCCGTGGATTTTTGGCGAATGGGCGTTGGCCGTGAACTTGCTCTGTATACACACGGAAGAACATTTCCAGCCAACTTTCACCAAATCACGTGGTTTTACCGCCACCCTTTGGGAAACTTCTGCTATTGTTGTCTGATCTTTAGCATAGGTTCTGAGCATGCGTGTTTGTACTTTGGACTTTAGTCCAATGGACTTGTGTCCACACGATAGGATTATTCTCCATCGGACATTTGTTGCCGGAAAGTTTGAGAGCATTCACAGCGAACATTTGTCCGTGGAAAAACCGAAAACAATTGTCCGATGGAACAAACACGGTCAGAGGTTGTAGGAGGAGCTTTCATTCTCCTCTGCCTGCCCTATGAGGATGCAGGACCCCTGACCCTCTGTTTGAACAGTGCTGATTGGTCCTGTGCTGATCACATGCACCCTCCCCCCAAAAAAAACAACTGAGCATGTACAGAGTGCCCCCAAGGTTCTGTACTATCAGGAGGTGGGTTGGGGACTGTTGAAGAAGGGGAGAATCGGAGAAGACAGGATCGAACTGTCTTTTTACACAATGTAGAGGATGGACCCCTTAGGCCCCACAGTGAGTAAAACAAGCATGCTCTACTGCATATTCAGACTGATTTTACTGTTGTGGGTTTAGTAGCACTTTAGATAGTTGTTAAGCCAATTAAGTGCAATTCAGGATCAATAGTCCTGCATTGTACTTGAGGACACCACAACCTGGAGTGTCGAAGAGAATGGTGGTGGACCAGGAAGGGGCATTAAGCGATATGGTAAGTATTACACCATTTCCCTCTACCCCTTAGCATTTAACACTTTCAGGGTTGGGGGGTAGTTAATTGACTACTTCGGATAAAAAATACCACAAGTTATTTTTATGCACTATTTATTTCTTGGTGAATTGACATCACAATCTTGTTGTCAGTGATAGAATATCAGGATCTGCTGTCTACGGCAGTGCCCTGTCTTCCCTTTTTGTCACTTGATTTGGAGATGACTCATCCCATGTGAAATGTGCTACAGGCCGCTGACAGCTTCACCCATTAACTCCGGCACTGCACGCCTTTATTCAGGACAAAGTTTGATGTCAGCAGGTACTCCACCCTATCGACTGCCCTGAGGTGTGTCTGCCAAGACATCAAGAACAAGAACCGTATTATACATTTGTGCTCATAAGTTTACATACCCTGGCAGAATTTATGATTTCTTGGCCATTTTTCAGAGAATATAAATAATAACACAAAAATAAATCTTTCACTCATGGTTAGTGTTTGGCTGAAGCCATTTATTATGAATCAACTGTGCTTACTCCTTTTAAATTGTATTGACAACAGAAACTACCCAAATGACCCTGATCAAAAGTTTACATACCCTGGTGATTTTGGTTGGATAACATGCACATAAGTTGACACAAAGGGGTTTGAATGGCTATTAAAGGTAACTATCCTCACCTGTGATCTGTTTGCTTGTAATTAGTTTGTGTGTGTGTGTGTGTGTGTATAAAAGGTCAATGAGTTTCTGGACTCCTGACAGACCCTTGCATCTTTCATCCAGTGCTGCACTGATGTTTCTGGATTCTGAGTCATGGGCAAAGCAAAATAATTGTCAAAGAACCTGCGGGAAAAGTTAGTTGAACTGTATAAAACGGGAAAGGGATATAAAACGATATCCAAGGAATTGAGAATGCCAATCAGCAGTGTTCAAACTCTAATCAAAGTGGAAAATGAGGGGTTCTGTTGAAACCAAACCATGGTCAGGTAGACCAACTAAAATTTCAGCCACAAATGCCAGGAAAATTGTTTGGGAATACGAAGAAAAACCCACAAATCACTAAAGGTGAAATACAGGACTCTCTGAAAACATGTGGTGTGGCTGTTTCAAGATGCACAATAAGAAGGCACTTGAAGAAAGATGGGCTGCATGGTCAAGTCGCCTGAAGAAAGCTATTACTACGCAAATGCCAAAGTATCCCGCTTACAATACGCCAAACAGCACAGAGACAAGACTTAAACCTTCTGGCGCAAAGTCATTTGGAGTAATGAGACCAAAATTAAGCTTTTTTGGCCACAACCATAAACCCTACATTTGGTGAGGAGTCAACAAGGCCTATGATGAAAGGTACACCATTCCTACTGTGAAACACGGAGGTGGATCGCTGATGTTTTGGGGATGTGTGAGCTACAAAGGCACGGGAAATTTGGTCAAATTTTATGGCAAGATGAATGCAGTGTGTTATCAAAAAAATACTGGAGGAACGTTTGCATTCATCAGCCAGGAAGCTGCGCATGGGACGTACTTGGACATTCCAACATGACAATGATCCAAAACACAAGGCCAAGTCGACCTGTCATTGGCTACAGCAGAATAAAGTGAAGGTTCTGGAGTGGCCATCTCAGTCTCCTGAGCCACTCTGGGGAGATCTCAAACATGCCGTTCATGCAAGACAGCCCAAGAATTTACAGGAACAGGAGGCATTTTGCCAAAATAAATGGGCAGCTTTACCATCTGAGATAAAGAGCCTCATCCACAAATACCACAACATATTTCAAGCTGTCACTGATGTTAAAGGGGGAAATACTCAGTATTAAGAACTGGGGTATGTAAACTTTTGATCAGGGTCATTTGGGTAGTTTCTGTTGTCATTATGATTTAAAGATATTGAACACAGTTGATTTCTAATAAATGGCTTCAGCCAAACACTAACCATGAGTGTAAAAAGTTTTTGTGTTATTATTCATATTCTCTGAAAAATGGCCAACATTTTTGCCAGGGTATGTAATACAGGCTCTCTAGCTATTGTGGAACTATGACCCAGTTTTTATGATACCCCATTCCTGATTTTATTAACAATTTTACCTTCAAGTATAAAATTGTTTATATTTTTTTGGGCTTGCATTTTATTCCTGCATTTGAAGTGCACATGGAGCACACGTCAAATGCAAAATCAGCAAAATCCCAACATACACATAGCAGTTGAGAAGATCCGTTTGATCCGCTTTGCATTCCTGTAATCAATCTGTGTTTCTTTGAATGCAGCATGTGATTTTGATGTGTGTTTAAACTGCAGGCAAAACTGTTTTCTTGGCAAATGCTGTATTAGAACCCATGTAAGCCCAACATTTCACATTCCTGATCTGTGCCTGCTGTACCATGTACTTGTATGAAAAAGTATCCTATTCTCTTTGTATGGCTCTCTGTATGTGAAATCCCTGGTGTTCCAGCCAGCTCCCCTTGCTTTCCTATTAAACACTGACCACACTTAGCAGGAGAGAATATTGTGGTCAGTTCTCTAGCTGACCACGTTGTGCTCAGGTGTCTCAAGAGGAGACACACAGGCAGCGGCACTGAGCAAAGGGAGAGAGACAGCCCCCCCTCCCTCTCCTTCCTGTGTAGCTGTGCTAGGAGAGCAGTGCCTGTGTAGCCCGGCCCGTCAATGCTTGCTCCTGATTGGCCACAGAAAGGGCCAGACAGAGAAAAGAGAAGGAAAGGAGCACCATGGAACATGTAGTTCCGAAGAAGAGTGGCCCCATGGCAATCCCTGAGAGCAAACTACAGACCCCTGCATGCTGAGAGGGGGACAGTGGCAGAGGGAAAGGAGGGACACACCACGAGGCTGCATGGGAGCAAGGACCATGAGGCGGTAAGCTCGGAGGCAGGAGAAGGGGGCTCTTCTTCCTGGGGGAATTTTAAAGGGGGACATCATGGTCAGGATGGTGAGACCGCTCTCCCACCAGCAGCTTCATGGTCTGGCGAAGGCCCACCGCCACAGGTACTCTATCGGCTGTGTGAGTACCTGTACAGGTATCACTGGGTTCTTTGGTTGCCAGTCTGGCATCCTTCAAGAGCCTGTCTCAGGACATCCTTTGACTTGAGCCTTGGTGTCGCCAAGATTGGTGAGCGGACAGATGCCCACCTTGAGCACATACACTAAAAAAGACACTGCATGCAGACACCTTTACCTTACCCTCTCATCAGAGCTTTCGCAGGAGACAGTTTATATGTTGCTGGGCCTTATAGCATAGAGATCTCTTTGGGCCCTTGTTGAGCTAGTTGAAGATACTGGATATCACCACTGTAAGGACTTCCACATTTCTTCTGCTACAACTCTAAGGACTCAGTGTAAAATATTGGTACACATTAAGGAGGAACTCCCACTTTAAAAGAGTAAAGTTTAACATTGCATGTTCAAAACAAGGAAATGACCTAGGGGCAAGTCATGGACTTTGAGGGCACTGTAGTCTGGTAAGGATAATAGTCAAGAGAAAAAGGGGATTTTTCTAAAAAAAATATTTATTACAAAAATACTATACAATTTTAAAACAGAAAATCTCAGTACACTTAGAATCACATACTAACAGATTAAACAGCGTTGGGATAGTCATAGGGGACCAGCAGGAATTAGTGGACAATCATAGTCACATGAAAATAATATATAGATAATGAAAAAACATTATTAGAGGTAGAACCTCCAACCGATTGTAAGTTGTATAATTCCTGGAAAGGAGCCGAAGACCCATAGACTGGATGTCTAGATGATGGTAAATACACCGCTGTGGCCTGACATGTTTCGCGCTAAACTTGGCGCTTCTTCAAAAGGCTTTTTAGTTAGAGTGTACTACAATAGTGGAGAGAAAACAAAAGTCACATATAACACGTTTAACAAATATATATATATAACTGACCACGAACACCAAGGAGACACCAGTTTGGGGAGGGGAGGGAGGAGCCAAGGGCCCAAATGCATGGCATTTCATTTCCTTGTTTTGAATCTATTTAGGACGTGGCACACGCAATACTACCATGTATATCCACATGCTCACTACATGTGAGGATGCATTTAAATCCCCTTGTTTTCCATAACATTGCATGTTACTGTGTATTGCATTGTACATAGTTATGTTCTGGGACCGTGATCTCACAAATTTAAGGAAGAAGACTGTCATATGAGAAGTCATCCTTACTCTCTTTCTTTTTTACTCTCTTTCATACCTGAGCACATAGGCTATCTTAGGGCCTGTGGTTTAGTCAAAACTGTGTTTTGAATACTTTGCATATTCCTTTGTGGCCTGTTATCGAATATCAGGGTTTACTATAGGTAACTGCCTATTTAAAGTTACTACTGTCTTGTTTATTACAAAGTCTTTCGGTAAAGTATTTTTGTGGTGTCCCCTATCATTGTGTCTGTAGTGATATTTGTGTATCAGGTGTGCCAGAGGGGCTGAGACTGTTCTTGGGGTTGAGAAGCAGAACAGAGAACCTAACATTCTTAAGGGGCTCCTTCAGGGATGCATACTTGCCAACAGTCCAGATTTTCTCAGGACAATCCCAAAAATTGGACCCTCGTCCCGATCTATCAAAATCCTGATTATTTTTTTTGCTTTTGTCCCGGGAATCTGGCCTTTTTTTTGGCACCGGCCGCCGCAGCTTCTGGCTATGAACACACTGGGAAAGAGATCCGCCAAGCTCAGCCTCCACTATGTAGAGCTGGTCTTCTGTAATGGCGGTGGTCGGCGGAGATCAAATCACGCAGGAGGGACTCTACTGGGGGTACCTGTGATATAAAGGCGGACTATACTGGGGGCACCTGATGTAAGGAGGGACTCTACTGGGGGGGCCCTGATGTAAGGAGGGACTCTGCTGGGGACACTTGATGTAAGGGGGGAATGTAATAGGGGCACCTGATGTAAGGAGAGATTCTGCTGGGGCCACCTGATGTAAGCAGGGCTTGGAAAAACTGATGGCATTTGGTGGCAGGCGATGTGGCAAGTGACACGCTCAGGGCTTCCACTGATTCTGCATTATAATGAGTTGAACTACTTAATTTTATATTACAATGTAATAATAGAAATAATGCGCTTCAATCATCCTGACACCATACCAATTATGAAGTGCTGTCCCTCCATCCCTCTTCCTTTCCTTCCTTCTCACTCCTTCCCTCCCTATTTCTTTATTTCTTTCTCTCTCTCTCTCCCTCCATCCCTCATTCATCTCATACTCGAACCACTCCCCATTTGAGCCACGCCCAATATTTAGTTTAAACCACGCCACATTTTTCTTCCCCTGCTACGTCACACCTACAAATAAATGCCCCCTAATTATTATTAGACTCCACCTACAGACAAAAAAGTGTCCCTATAAATCTTTTGACAATGTTGGCAACTATCTCCCCGCAGGGGAGACCAGGGCAGGTAATCAGGGCACTGATCATCAGTGCCCTGATTACAGGAAAGCCCCAGCAGTGCCCATCAGTGACACCAATCAGTGCCTATAAGTGATGCCAGTCAGTGCAGCCTTTCAGTGCCCATCGGCGCCTGCTCATCAGTGCTGCCCATGAGTGCTGCCTATCAGTGCCGCCTATCAGTCCTCATCAGTGCCGCATATCAGTGCCCATCAGTGCAGTATATTAGTGCCTCCTCATCAGTGCCACTTAATCAGTGCCCATAAGTGCCGCCTTATCAGCGTACATCAGTGAGGGAGAAAAATTGCTTATTTACAAAATTTACTGACAGAAACTAAGAAAAACTTTTTTTCCCCATATTTTTGGTCTTTTCTCTTTTTTTTTTGTAAAAAAGAAAAAAAAAACAGCCGTAATTAAATACCACCACAAGAAAGCTCAATTTGTGTGAAGAAAAGTATACAGTGTTGCAGGATCTCCACACCAGGCTGATTCATTTATTTCCCCAAGAGGAGGGGTCTGCTTTATCTGACCTGCTGGTGAAACGGGTCAGATTTTGAGGTGAGCGGCTAGGATATCGAGGTGGATGAGAGCACCAGCACTTTTTATGTATTTTGCACTATTTGGTGAAGTCTTCACTTTGGAAGGAACTAACGACTTTTGTCATTAGCATCAATGTTCATAATTTAAATGTTATAAATCACTTTGTGTTTTCAGTGTAGTGCCGTTCTATTCATTGGATTAGGCACCAGTAGCACTGTGGTGGAGGTGTAGTATTACACCCTGGGCCAGATTCACAGAAGAAATACGCCGGCGTATCTACTGATACTCCGGCGTACTTTCAAATTTGCCGCGTTGTATCTTTAGTTTGAATCCTCAAACCAAGATACGACGGCTTTTGGCTTCGTACGCCTTCGGATCGTAGGTGTAATACTTCGGCGCCCGCTGGGTGGAGTTCGTGTCGTTTTCCGCGTCGGGTATGCTAATTATCTTTTTCCGGCGATTCACGAAGGTACGCGCGGCCGTGAAATGATGACACTGAATCAAAGAAAGATTGTGCAACTACTAGTCCCAGTATATCCCTACAGCAGCTCAAAGGGTAACTCCACTTTTGTAGAATTAAAAATAGTAATGTATATATAATTGCTACACAAGCCAATAACCACTTCAGCCCCAGAAGAAGTTACCCCCTTCTTGACCAGAGCAATTTTTGTGATTCGGCACTGAGTCGCTTTAACTGACAATTGCGTGGCCGTGCGACGTTGCACCTAAACAAAATTGACGTCCTTTTTTTCCCATTAATAGAGCTTACCGTTGGTGGTATTTGATCACCTCTGCGGTTTTAATTTGTTGCACTATAAACAAAAAGAAACTGTGTACATTTTTAAAAACTATATTTTTTACTTTTTGCTATAATAAATATCCCTAAAATATATATATATATAATTCTTTCTCAGTTTAGGCCGATATGTATTCTTCTACATATTTTTGGTAAAAAAAAAAATCACACTCCATTCAGTTTCAGTTTGTTGCCAGGGTTGCATTCTCTTACGTCGTCGCTAGTCGGCTTTTCCCGGTGTATAGTTAAAGCTGCTATTTCGTGGCGTATAGATAGACGTGCCATGTTAAAGTATGGCCGTCGTTCCCGCGTCGAATTTTAAATTATTATTTTTTTTGCGTAAGTCGTCTGTGAATAGGAAAGGACGTAACTCACGTCGACGTTCAAAAAATTACGTCGGTGCGACGTCATTTCACGCAAAGCACGGCGGGAAATTTCAAAACGGAGCATGCACAGTACGTTCGGCGCGGGAACGCGCCTAATTTAAATGATCCACGCCCCATTTGAATTAGGCGGGCTTGCGCCGGAGGGATTTACGCTACGCCGCCGCAACTTTACAGGCAAGTGTTTTGTGAATCAAGCACTTGCCTGTAAAACTTGCGGCGGTGTAACGTAAATGCGATACGTTACGCCGCCGCAAATGTACCTGAATCTGGCCCCCTATCTTTACATTGAAATTTCCTATTTTGCACATTCTTTTGCAGGTATAATTCATTGATTATTAATCTGATTATTTGCACATTTATTTGATTGGCAGTGCACTGATCGCTGTATAAATGTCACTGGTCCCAAAAAAGTGTCAAAAGTGTCTGTCCGCCGCAATGTCGCAGTCCCGCCAAAAATCGCAGATCACCGATATTGCTAGTAAAAAAAAAATGCCATAATTCTATCCCCTATTTTGCAGACGCGATAACTTTTGCGCAAACCAATCAATATACACTTATCGGGATTTTGTTTACCAAAAATATGTAGAAGAATAAATATTGGCCTAAACTGAGGAAGAAATTAGTTTTTTTACATTTTTTGGGGGGGGTATTTATTATAGCGAAAGTAAAAAATATATATTTTTTTCTAAATTGTCGCTATTTTTTTGTTTATAGCGCAAAAAAAACCCCGCAGAGGTGATCAAATACCAACAAAAGAAAGCTCTATTTGTGGGATTTTTTTTTTTTTAAAAAGTCACAAAGTCGCAGAAAGAAATTACACTTGACATAAATTTAAACTCCCCACTCTTTCTGTACCTAAAAAAAATGAATGAGCTGTATGATGTCCAATCTACTCAACATCTTTTTACTGGGATCAGAAATCTCCATTTTACTGTGCATGTTATAAGCCTCACCCGGGTCATGCAGCAATGCTTAATCTCTTTATCACCATATAAACTGTTCTACCAGATTCACCTCTATGAGAATGGGAGGAGGAAATAAACATGTGAAACCGGTTGGGCTGTTATAGGCAACAGGAACTGTTCCTTTCTTCAGACATTATTATGAATAAATCTGTGAAATGATGACACTGAATCAAAGAAAGATTGTGCAACTACTAGTCCCAGTATATCCCCACAGCAGCTCAAAGGGTAACTCCACTTTTGTAGAGTTAAAAATAGTAATGTATATACAATTGCTACACAAGCCAATAACCAATTCATCCCCAGTAGAAGTTACCCCCTTCTTGACCAGAGCAATTTTTGTGATTCGGCACTGAGTCGCTTTAACTGACAATTGCGTGGCCGTGCGACGTTGCACCTAAACAAAATTAACGTCCTTTTTTTCCCATTAATAGAGCTTACAGTTGGTGGTATTTGATCACCTCTGCGGTTTTAATTTTTTGCACTATAAACAAAAAAAAACTGTGTAAATTTTTAAAAACTATATTTTTTACTTTTTGCTATAATAAATATCCCTAAAATATATATATATATATATATATATATATATATATATATATATATATATATATATATATATATATTCTTCTACATATTTTTGGTAAAAAAAAAAATCACACTCCATTCAGTTTCAGTTTGTTGCCAGGGTGGAAGCGGCGTGCGGAGGTAAGGGGGGTAAAAAGCGCCCCCTCCCTCCACTATCCCCTGGGGAATGCTCCGATTCAGACCAGGACCTGGCTGCGGCTCAGGTACCTGGTTCTGTTTTATCTGAAGATGTGGACCAGGACCTTCCTTGTGAGGAAGACACTTTAACTGGGTCGGGGAATGATAAGGCACTTGTCAGTGAGCTTATCAATGCTGTGAGGGACTCCCTTAAAGCGGGGGTTCACCCTATAAACCCAAAAAAAAAAAAAAATGTTTTCTTCTACCATAAAATCAGGCATTGTAGCGTGAGCTACAGTATGCCTGTCCCGATTTTTTTATCCCCGTACTCACCGTGTACTCGTACATCGAAGATACCGACTCCCCTCGGGGAATGGGCGTGCCTATGGAGACGGAGGATGATTGACGGCCGGCTCTGGCGCGTCACGCTTCTCCGGAAATAGCCGAAATAGGCTTGGCTCTTCACGGCGCCTGCGCATAGCCTGTGCGCAGGCGCCGTGAAGAGCCGAGACCTACTCCGGCTGTCTTCGGGGAGAGTGACGTGCCAGGGCCGGCCGTCAATCATCCTCCCTCTCCATAGGCACGCCCATTCCCCGCGGGAGCCGAAATCTATAATGTACGAGTACACAGTGAGTACGGGGGTAAAAAAATCGGGACAGGCATACTGTAGCTCGCGCTACAATGCCTGTCTCGATGGTAAAATCGTGTCACTGAGGGTGAACCACCGCTTTAAGCTGGATAGTGCAGCTGAGGAATGCGCTGAGGGCTCGGTCTTTTTTGAATCATACAAATCAGACCGCTCTGTGAAGGTTTTTCTTTATGTGCCCTTCTTTGATAAATTCATTGATGCGGAATGGGAAAAGCCGCAGAAGGCGGTTCGGTACCCCTTTGCGGAGAACCTTTTAAAAAAGTGTGCTTCTCCTCCGGTGGGGGACCCTCAGGTTGCCCGGTTAAATAAGGTTCCCTATAGAGGGAACCCCTGCTTTTAAGGATCAGACTGATAGGAGATGTTTACTATGCTGGGGTCTGCTGGGGTCTGCCTTGCGGCCTATTGTGGCCACTACCCTGGTGTCTCAGACACTTACTGAATGGGAAAAGGTTTTGCGCCAGACTGCGGAGGAGCACCAACTCCCATCCAAAGTTATTAGACTGGCGGACCAGCTGGTCCAGGGCCTTGTCTATGTCTGTGATGCTTCACTAGATGCAGCACCCTTGATATCCAGGGCTTCTGTTTCGGCGGTGGTTTTACGCCGCCTGCTTTGGCTGAAATGCTGGTCTGTGGACCAGGCCTCTAAAAAAGCCCTGGCGGATTTACCCTTCAAAGGTGGGAAGCTTTTTGGGTCTTCACTGGACGACATTATCAAGGATGTCACGGGAGGGAAGAGCACACTCCTCCCTCAGTCCTCCAAGGGGAAGGACCCCCGCCGTAAGCCGGGTCCTTCCTTTCCCACACAGAAGCGGTATTTTCGTCAGTCATGGTCCACGGGTAAACCCTCCCAGGCCGACAAAGGCACAGCTGGGGGACAGAAACAAGCCTGCACCCAAGCCTGCCACTGCATGAAGGCCTGCCCCCGCCCGACTCATGGGTGGGGGGACGGCTTCGCAGGTTCACGACTCAGTGGACCTCTCTGCTCTCCGATCAATGGGTCTGCGAGGTGGTCTCTTTGGGGTACAAGATAGAGTTTCTTTCCTATCCCCCGAACAGATTCTTTCCCTCAGGTATCCCTCTCCTACCGGCTCGTCGGGCTGCCCTGTTAGGGGCTGTAAAGGACTTGCTAAGTTGCGGGGTAATTTTACCCATTCCGCAGGATGAGAGGATTTTTTATTCTAATCTGTTTGTAGTCCCGAAAAAGGATGGGGTCCGTCTGATCCTGGACCTCAAGGCTCTGAATGCCTTCGTGAAAGTAAGGAAGTTCCGCATGGAATCCATTCAATCGGTGATAGCTGCGTTACACCAGGGGGACTTTCTGGCATCCTTGGACTTCAAGGACGCATACTTGCATGTCCCAATCTGCTCAAGTCACCAGAGGTTTCTGCGTTTTGCGATCGGGGAGGAACACTATCAGTTTGTGGCCCTCCCTTTTTGCCTGGTGTCAGCACCAAGAGTTTTTACCAAGGTGCTCGCACTGATCCTAGCTTTGCTGAGACAGCGAGGCATTGCCATCGTGGGCTACTTAGATGATCTTCTTCTGAAAGCAGCTTCTGGCTCAGAATTAAAGGAGGATGTGTCTATAACCAGCCAGACCCTCCAAGAATTTGGGTGGGTGTTGAACGTTCAGAAGTCGGTCCTGGTTCCAACTCAGCATGGAATATCTGGGGTTGATTCTGCACTCCTCAGAAGCGAGGGTCTTTCTACCCCTTGAAAAATTGCAGACACTCCAGTCTGCAGTGAGAGTGTTGGCATCCCGCGAATGGTCGTCTCTCTGATTTTGCATGCGAGTTCTAGGCCTCATGGTGGCCTCGTTCGAGGCAGTACCGTATGCCCAGTTCCACACTCGAGTACTACAGAGGGAGATCCTGTCCAAATGGAACAGATCTCCATTGCCGCTGGATTGCCAGATTCAGGTCAGCCACCTGGTCAGGGCCTCTCTGAATTGGTGGCTGAGATCCCCGGCTCTTCGGTCAGGAAAGTCTTTTCTCCCCTTTCAGTGGACAATGGTTACGACAGACGCCAGCCTCACGGGCTGGGGGGGCGTCTGGGGGGTCCAGTCGGCCCAGGGTCGTTGGACTCTAGAAGAATCCCATCTACCGATCAATGTCTTGGAACTTCGAGCTATCAGGCTATGCCTCTCCTTGTGGTCAGGGAGGTTGCAAGGTCGCCCGATCAGGATCCAGTCAGACAACGCCACGGCGGTGGCTTATATCAACCATCAGGGTGGAACTCGGAGCTCGGCTGCAGTGTCTGAGGTCGCTCACATCCTAAGGTGGGCGGAAAGAAGCGCGTCGGCCGTCTACATTCCAGGCGTGGAGAACTGGCAGGCAGACTACCTGAGTCGCCAGATGCTGGACCAGGTTGAATGGTCATTGCTTCCGGAGGTGTTTCAACTCCTTAGCAGGAGATGGGGAACACCGTATGTGGATCTCCTGGGCGTATGCGTCAGACGCGTTGGTAGCCCCGTGGGGTCAGTATCGACTAATTTATGCCTTTTCCCCATTGAAGTTGCTTCCTCGGCTGCTCCGCAGAGTGGAGGCCGAGGGGATCCCGATGATTCTAATCGCCCCGGATTGGCCCCGGCGTCCTTGGTACGCCGATCTTGTGCGCCTAGTGGCGGATGCGCCTTGTCGGCTGCAATGCGGGGAGGACCTTCTGTCTCAAGGTCCCATACTCCATCCTGCTTTACAGTCGCTGCCTTTAATGGCATGGCTATTGAAAGCCAGTTTCTAAGGCTGTGTCCGTCCATTAACGACAGAGAAAAGGATTTTGCGGTGAGTACAAAAAATCCTATTTTTGTCCATCTGATCATCCCCCACAGCTACTACCTTTTGTTTCACCCTCCCTTCTAGATTGTAAGCTCTAACGAGCAGGGCCCTCTGATGCCTCCTGTATTGAATTGTATTGTAACTGTACTGTCTTCCCTGATGTTGTAAATCTCTGCGCAAACTGTTGGCGCCATATAAATCCTGTATAATAATAATATTCAGAGGAAGCCGCTGAGGAGGAGGAGACGCAGAGGAAGATCCTGAAGCTGCCCTCGACCTAGATGGGGTAAGTGTGGGGCTGGTGGATGGATGGGCGAGCAATGGGGGGATTGGGTGGGGGGTTTTGACGGACTGAATGACGGACGGACGGGCGGACCGACCGAACAGGGGGGGTGGTTTGTTTGCCACCCCCCGTTCAAAAAATGTTGCACCAGCCGCCACTTACTCGGTAACAGCAGCATAAGTTGTCACAAGTAAAAGATTTTCTGCATAATGCGAGTCTCTTCTGGTAAACTAGGATCTTGCTTCCTATGTGATGGCTTTGCTTTGAGAACAGTAGATGAAAATTTTTCATAAATGTGCCCCATTGTCAGCCTTGATGCAGAGCAGAATTTACAGGAAAAAAAGAAACTGGTGGCTTGATGGGATGAAATGCATGTCTAATGTGTGTGAAATAATCAGCGCACATGTATCAGGGAGGTCATACTCTCAATGTATATGTGAGGCGCTTGTTTCCTGGCCACTGAATGCACATTGTGGGCCTTAATAGCTTTCCATCCAAATATTCCCTCAGGTTTGTAATTAGCTCTGCACCACAAGCCTCTCTGTCATGTGTCACAAATTAAGTTCTGCCGCCGATCAGAGTTTCCCTCTTGCTTCAAGATTCCCCTTTCACTTCCTGTGGACTTGTATTAATGCAACTCGGCAGTTCTTTCACAAAGTCACTCAGAATTCATTTACCAAAATTGCACAGCAGAAATAAAAAAATGGCGGCTACTTATAGAGGGAACAACATACCTTAAGCCTAGGTTCACACTGCTGCGAATTCAAAATCGCGGTAAAATGCGCGATTTTACCGCGATTTCGCGGCCGCGATTTTGCCGCTATTTGCCGCGATTTCGGCCGCAATTTAATGTAAATCGCGGCCCGAAATCGCAAAAAGTAGTACAGGAACTACTTTTTGAAATCGCAGATGCGGCGTCGCACTGATTAGGACAGTGCCATTGCCGACAATTGCCGCCGATTTGAGATGCGATTTGACATGTCAAATCGCATCTTAAATCGTTCCAAATCGTACCCAGTGTGAACCAGGGCTGAAACCCCTTTCACACTGAGGCGCTTTGTAGGCGCTATAACGCTCAAAATAGTGCCTGCAAAGCGCACTGAAAGAGCCTCTGCTGTCTTTCCAATGTGAAAGCCATACCTCCCAACTTTTCAACTTCAGAATGAGGGACAAATGAGCATATGAGCAATGAGGAGGGGGGGGGGCGGATCAGAGTTGTTGAGCGGGGGGGGGGGGTTACGTGGAACAAAGTTGTTGAGCGGGGGGGGGTTACGTGGAACAAAGTTTTTGAGGGGGGGGTTTACCGATCTACCGCAGATCAGATTACGTAATTTATCGGGAATCGCGCGGGGGGGGGGGGGGGATGGACTGATCGCGGGACCACGGGATTAGACGTGAATCGCGGGACATTCCCGCGAAATCCGGGACGGTTGGGAGGTCTTTCACACTAAGGTGATGCGCTACACGGACGGTAGAAAAAATACTGCTAGCAGGATCTTTGGAGTGGTAAAAGAGTGGTGTGTACACCACTCCTGCCCATTGAAATCAATGGGCACCGTGGCTATACCGCTGGGAAAGCGCTGCTGCAGCGATTTGTGGGTGGTTTTAACCCTTTTTCGGCCGCTAGCGGGGGTTAAAAACGCCCCCCGCTAGTGGCCGAATAGCGCCGCAAAATTGACGGTAAAGCGCCGCTAAACATTTTTTTGCTTTACCGTCGACGCACCCACTGCCCCAGTGTGAAAGGGGCTCTAGTGTTAAATGATTCTGAAACATGAAGATTGCATCAGCCAATCAGATTCTAACATTCATGTTGTAGTTTGATTTGAAAGGATTACAATCTCATCGTTGTTAGTTGCTATGGACAACACCGACACTCAGGCTGGATTCACACCTATGCTTTTTTAGTGCTTTTTGCATTTTTCAGATTTGCACTACAGAACATGTACCATAGGAAACCATGTTAAATGGTCTGTAGTGCAAATCTGCAAAATGCCAAAAGCACTAAAACTGCATAGGTGTGAATCCAGCCTTAGGCCTGGGTCAGGGTCACACCTATGCAGGTTGCAGTTTGCATATTGCAGGTGCATTTTGCGTTTTTCAATACATGTTTTTGATCCATTGAAGTCTATGGAACCAAAAAACAGAAAAAAGTCCCTGGCCCTTTCCATAAAATGCATAGATGTGAACTTGACCCATGGGGAGCCATGTTAAATGGACTGTAGTGTGTTTCTGCAAATCTGAAAATGCACAGAAAAATGCATAGGTGTGAACCAGGCCTTAAGGTTAATTCTGATTTAAAGCAGGCAGTTGAGCCGCTCCCCAATCACCTATCTGAGCATGGATATGCAGCCCTCAGGGCTGTACACATGCTGCCCCTGTCACATTCAGTGAACATGACCCAATCGAGTTACAGGGCAATGGTCCAACCCTCCTTTAACCGTGGTGCTTTTGTTTTGAGGGTTAAAACAGGCGGTGAGGAGGCAAAATATTGCCCGTCAGCCACTGTTTAAAAAGCAAACCACCACAGATCATTTTTCAGAGGGGTGGAAAGGGCTGCCACATGTAAGGTGCAGGACGCCACTCTACTGAACCCAGTGCTGATACATTAGATGGAAGTGTGTGGCCTCAGCCAGCGTCACTCTGGCCACACCGCTGACACGTTTCGCCCTTCCAACTGGGGCCTAGTCACAGAGGTCTGCCACCTGTCAGAAAAAATAGACCTCAATAAAAATCAATACTTTAAAGTGGTTTTAGACACTGGTGCAACTTGTCATGCGATTTGACAGGTCCAAATCGCATGACAAGTCACACCCTATTATCCCCATTACTTGTAAGTCATCAGCCTGTACCCCTTTAGTAAATCATTATTCCTATTACTTGTAAGTCATCAGCCTGTACTCCTTTAGTAAATCATTATTCCTATTACTTGTAAGTGATCAGCCTGTACTCTCTTAGTAAATCGATGTCCACATTAGTTGTAAGTGATCAGCCTGTACTCTCTTAGTAAATCAATGTCCCTATTACTTGTAAGTGATCAGCCTTTAGTAAACATCCCTATTACTTGTAAGTGATCAGCCTGTACTCCTTTAGTAAATCATTGTCCCTACTCCCTATTACTTGTAAGTGATCAGCCTGTACCCCTTTAGTAAATCATTATTGCTATTACTTGTAAGTGATCAGCCTGTACCCCTTTAGTAAATCATTATTGCTATTACTTGTAAGTGATCAGCCTGTACTCCTTTAGTAAATCATTGTCCTCATTACTTGTAAGTGATCAGCCTCTACTCCTTTAGTAAATCGATGTCCACATTAGTTGTAAGTGATCAGCCTGTACTCCTTTAGTAAATCATTGTCCCTACTCCCTATTACTTGTAAGTGATCAGCCTATACTCCTTTAGTAAATCATTGTCCCTATTACTTGTAAGTGATCAGCCGATACTCCTTTAGTACATCATTGTCCCTATTACTCGTTAGTGATCAGCCTTTAGTAAACATCCCTATTACTTGTAAGTGATCAGCCTGTACTCCTTTAGTACATCATTGTCCCTATTAGTTGTTAGTGATCAGCCTGTACTCCTTTAGTAAATATCCCTATGACTTGTAAGTGATCAGCCTCTACTCCTTTAGTAAATCATTGTCCCTACTCCCTATTACTTGTAAGTGATCATCCGGTACTCCTTTAGTACATCACTGTCCCTATTACTTGTAAGTGATCATCCGGTACTCCTTTAGTACATCACTGTCCCTATTACTTGTAAGTGATCAGCCTGTACACCTTTAGTAAATAATTGTCCTTATTACTTGTAAGTGATCAGCCTCTACTCCTTTAGTAAATCATTGTCCCCAGTCTCTGTGTGACTTATAAGTACATATCCTGCACTCCTTTAGTACATCCAGTGTCTGTGTGATCTCTGTAGATCCTGGGATCCTGGTGCTGTGATCTGGGCTCAGGCTGATGACTTGTTGCAGGAGGAGTTCCAGCACTGAGCATTCTCTTCTATCATCAGCTGTGCAGAGATCAGTCCTCTCCCTGGAGGACAACTTTCTCCAGTGCTGATGATGTATGGGGATTATCAGGCAGACAGTTATCTTCTCTGATCCCAGGAGCTTGCAATCTGCAGCATTTAAAGGGCACACAGCTGACGTTGTCAGGTCTGGAAGGCTGTCTGCAGGATCGTGTAGTAGAAGGTATCTGCCAATCAGAGAGCTGGGAGAGGGCAGAGCCAGCCCTGCCCAGAGCCTGTGTGACTGTCACTTGTCCCCGAGCTGCTGTGTGTCTGTGTGTGTGGTAGAGAGCTCCGGAGGTCTGGGGAGATTTGTGCTGACTGCCAGCTGCAGCATGTCCAGAGACACAGGTGGAGGGTGAGTGTGACATCTATGGTCTGATCTATGACTTCACATTGTGGGGGGGGGGGGGGACCTGATCACCTACTTCAGTCCTGACCAATGGGGCTCTGTGCTGCCAGGCACTGAAGGGGTTAATCAGAGTTGTATTTCTAGCACTGTGTTACAGGTATAATGTCTGTTTTTAAAGCAATCCGATTGCCTGTTCCTGATAAAAGAAAACAATCATCAATATTTTTTTGCTACCATACTGATCACTTTTAATCGCTTTTGCATGATCACATTTGAAGATGACGACAATCAATCAGGCTGTAAAATTCTGCTTGCAAACCGATTTAGGCACCTGAGCGATTTGTCGCACGTTTCTAGAAGCGCGTCAATGTGCAACACTAGAATTTGTTCTATCGCTTGGGGCCCATTCACATCCAAGCAATGTGCTGTGACTTAAAGTACAAGCACGTCTTTGGGACAGGATCGCGCTTTTATAGCCCCATAGACGTAAAGTGGGAGTCACCTGAAAAAAATGCGGAACGCTTGTTTTCCTGTTAGCAGCTATTGTCCTCCTCTTAGTAAATCGACTTTTTATTGGCGTAAAGGCGTTGGACCATTACAACCAAACCGACTTAGACACCTGAGCGATTTGTCGCACGTTTCTAGAAGCGCGTCAATGTGCAACAGTAGAATTCTATCGCTTGGGGCCCATTCACATCTAAACAATGTGCTGCGGCTTGAAGTACAAGCGCGTCTTTGGGACAGGATCGCGCGTTTATAGCCCCATAGACGTAAAGTGGGAGTCACTTGAAAAAAATGTGTAACGCTTGTTTTCCTGTTAGCAGCTATTGTCCTCCTCTTACTTTTTATTGGCGTAAAGGCGTTGGACCATTACAACCAAACCGACTTAGACACCTGAGCGATTTTTCGCACGTTTCTAAAAGTGCGTGTAATTTGTTTTATCGCGTGGGGCCCATTCACATCTAAGCAATGTGCTGTGACTTGAAGTACAAGCGCGTCTTTGGGACAGGATCGCGCGTTTATAGCCCCATAGACGTAAAGTGGGAGTCACCTGAAAAAAAAGCAGAACGCTTGTTTTCCTGTTAGCAGCTATTGTCCTCCTCTTAGTAATCTACTTTTTATTGGCGTAAAGGCGTTGGACCATTACAACCAAACCGACTTAGACACCTGAGCGTTTTTTCGCACGTTTCTAGAAGCGCGTGTAATTTGTTTTATCGCGTGGGGCCCATTCACATCTGAGCGATGTGCTGTCACTTGAAGTTGAAGCGCGTCTTTGGGAAAGGATCGTGCGTTTATAGCCCCATAGACGTAAAGTGGGGCCCCCACGCGATAAAACAAATTACACGCGCTTCTAGAAACGTGCGACAAATTGCTCAGGTGTCTAAGTTGGTTTGGTTGTAATGGTCCAATGCCTTTACACCAATAAAAAGTAGATTTACTAAGAGGAGGACAATAGCTGCTAACAGGAAAACAAGCGTTACGCATTTTTTTCAAGTGACCCCATTCACATCTGAGCGATGTGCTGTGACTTGAAGTACAAGCGCGTCTTTGGGACAGGATCGCGCGTTTATAGCCCCATAGACGTAAAGTGGGAGTCACCTGAAAAAAATGTGGAACACTTGTTTTCCTGTTAGCAGCCAATCTCCTCCTCTTCGTAAATCTACTTTTTATTGGCGTAAAGGCGTTGGACCATTACAACCAAACCGACTTAGACACCTGAGCGATTTGTCGTACGTTTCTAGAAGCGCGTCAATGTGCAACACTTGAATTTGTTCTGTCGCGTGGGGCCCATTCACATCTGAGCGATGTGCTGTCACTTGAAGTTGAAGCGCGTCTTTGGGACAGGATCGCGCGTTTATAGCCCCATAGACGTAAAGTGGGAGTCACCTGAAAAAAATGCGAAACGCTTGTTTTCCTGTTAGCAGCCAATCTCCTCCTCTTAGTAAATCTACTTTTTATTGGCCTGAACGAGAAGAATTATGTCTGCGAACATGCAAAAAATGAGAGTAAAAATGCACATAAAAGAAATGCGTTAAAAACGCACAAGGAAGCCGACGTTCTTCAAGTGTGAAGCTTGCCTTACGGTGCAAGCGATTCTGACTCAATGGATTCACATTTTTCATCCATGGGAATTTTTTTTTTTTTTGTCAAAATGTATCGTTTTTTGATACATCAGTTACAACAGCTGGATGGAACCAGAGGCGTTGCTAGGGGGGTGCGGCCCGCACCGGGTGACACCCGCTAGAGGGGTGACACCATCCCGATTTAAAAAAAAAAAAAAAAAAAAAATTTAAGCTGACAACGGCTCCCCCCCGCGACTGCAGCGATGAGCGCCGCGGAATCGGAGCGCCGAGCGCCGCGGTACAAGAGGAGGGGGGGTTGCGGGGTGACACCGCAGCACCATCCATCCCCTCCTCTCATAGCCACGGGCTGTTAGCGGTGCTCGGCAGTCGGTACACAGGCACAGCCCCCTCCTCTCTGTTTGTGTGTACAGAGGGGGAGGGGCCGAGGGGCCTTCTGTCCATGTGCCGTGGCGCTGCCTGCGATGATCTGAGGTACTGAATGGGGAGGGGGGGGTGTTTGCACCTGGGGGATTTCACTGAAGGGGGGGTTTGCACTGAGGGGGGGAGGGTTGTACTAAGGGGGTGTTTGCACTGAGGGGGTTTTCACTAAGGGGGGTTTGCACTGGGGGGTTGCACCGAGGGGGTTTGCACTGAGGGGGGGTTTGCAATGAGGGGGGGTTGCACTAAGGGGGGGTGTCTGCACTGAAGGGGGTCTGTGTAACATGCAGGGGTCCAGAGGTGCAGGTGGCTATGTAATATAAAAGGGGTGCAGTGATGCAGGGTGCTGTGTAATGTAAAGGGGTCCAGAGGTGCAGGGTACTGTGTAATGTAAAGGGGTGCAGAGGGCTGTGTAGTGTAAAAGGGTCCAGAGGTGCAGGGGGCTATGTGATGTGAAGGGGTGCAGAGGTGCAGGCGGCTGTGTAATGTAAAAGGGGTGCAGTGATGCAGGCTGCTGTGTAATGTAAAAGGGTCCAGAGATGCAGGGTGCTATGAGATGTAAAGGGGTCCAGTGATGCAGGGTGCTGTGTAATGTAAAGGGGTCCAGAGGTGCAGGGTACTGTGTAATTTTAAAGGGGTCCAGTGATGCAGGGGGCTGTGTAATGGAAAGAGGTCCAGAGGTGCAGGGTTCTGTGTAATGTAAAGGGGTCCAGAGGTGCAGGGGGCTATGTGATGTATAGGGGTCCAGTGGTGCGGCGGGCTGTGTAATGTAAAGAGGTCCAGAGGTGCAGGGTGCTGTGTAATGTAAAAGGGTCCAGAGGTGAAGGGGGCTGTGAGATGTAAATGGGTCCAGTGATACAGGGTACTGTGTAATTTTAAAGGTGTCCAGTGATGCAGGGGGCTGTGTAATGTAAAGGGGTCCAGAGGTGCAGGGTGCTGTGTAATGTAAAGGGGTCCAGAGGTGCAGGGTGCTGTGTAATGTAAAGGGGTCCAGAGGTGCAGGGTGCTGTGTAATGTAAAGGGGTCCCGAGGTGCAGGGGGCTATGAGATGTAAAGGGGGCCAGTGATGCAGGGGGCTGTGTAATGTAAAGGGGTCCAGAGATGCAGGGGGCTATGAGATGTAAAGGGGGCCAGTGATGCAGGGGGCTGTGTAATGTAAAGGGGTCCAGTGATGCAGGGGGCTGTGTAATGTAATGGGGTCCAGTGATGCAGGGGGCTGTGTAATGTAAAGGGGTCCAGAGGTGCAGGGTGCTGTGTAATGTAAAGGGGTCCAGAGGTGCAGGGTGCTGTGTAATGTAAAGGGGTCCAGAGGTGCAGGGTGCTGTGTAATGTAAAGGGGTCCCGAGGTGCAGGGGGCTATGAGATGTAAAGGGGGCCAGTGATGCAGGGGGCTGTGTAATGTAAAGGGGTCCAGAGATGCAGGGGGCTATGAGATGTAAAGGGGTCCAGTGATGCAGGGGGCTGTGTAATGTAAAGGGGTCCAGTGATGCAGGTGGCTGTGTAATGTAATGGGGTCCAGTGATGCAGGGGGCTGTGTAATGTAATGGGGTCCAGTGATGCAGGGGGCTGTGTAATGTAATGGGGTCCAGTGATGCAGGGGGCTGTGTAATGTATGGGGTCCAGAGGTGCAGTTGTGGAGAGGGGTACACAGTAGTAACAAAAAGATATTGAAGGATGCAGAGGTATGCAGGGGGCACAGTGGGGTGTTTTTTTCATTTTAACGTGGGGGGATGCCAGATATTGGATCCGCCCCGGGTGCCAAATGCTCTAGGTACGCCCCTGGCCTATAGGCTCCTGAGATGTGAATTCCGGTCCTGGAGAAAGAGAGGTGGGGGAAGGGGACAAAGAAAAATGGAGAGACAGAAGAAGGGATAGAACGAACAAGAAAGATGGATAGGGAGAGAGAGAAAAGGGGAAGAAAGGAGAACAGAGAGCAAACAGTAGGGTAAAAAATATTTGACAATTTTTATTGGGGGGGGGGGGGGGGTGACACCATATTTTACCGCACCAGGTGACACCAACCCTAGTGACGCCACTGGATGGAACCCCAATCGCGAAGCTTGGTGTGTTGCATTATTTCCCAAGTCGCTAAGCGCGTTGCTGTGCCGGCTCATTTGCACACATGTAATCAGTAAGTAATAGATGATTTAACCCTTCGTGACAACTGCAGTACACTGAATTAGGTTGTGGACAAGTGATTATGAGCCTGTGTGTGGTTAAGCCCTGAAGGGATGGAACAGAAAACTCTCTTATCTTATTGCTTGTGTCTGTAAAATGCAGATGTTAGGGAAGCAGAAATGTCCCCGGGTACCTGGATATAAAATGTGTGGGAAAACTCTCAGGATATAATATGGAATAAGATGCATATTAGTTGTCGTCTGATGTGACCCAATCCTCCTTCTACTGAAGATCTACTGACGTTATCTGATTTTGCTGAGACCATGCTGTTCATGGAAGGGGCACAATGTTTTATTTTTTATTATTTATTGCAAGTATTTGTATAGTGTCGACAATTTACGTTTTACTTTACATATACATTATCTCACAAAAGTAAGTACACAGTTTTGGAAATGTTTTATTCTATCTCAGGGGTGTCAAACTCAAATTCATCAGGGGCCGCATCAGCAGTTTGGTTGCCCTCAAAGGGCCGGTTGTATCTGCACTCCAGTTTTCTTGCGCTGCGTAGGGAGCGCAGGGTTCAGGAGTGCGCTGCGTAGGGAGCGCAAGGGTTCAGAAGTGCGCTGCGTAGGGAGCGCAGGGTTCAGGAGTGCGCTGCCTCCTCCTCTCTGGTGTCCCCCCCTCCTCTCTGGTGTCACTGGGGTCCCCCTCCTCTCCTCTCTGGTGTCACTGGGGTCCCCCTCCTCTCCTCTCCGGTGTCACTGGGGTCCCCCTCCTCTCCTCTCTGGTGTCATGGCTGTCTGTACTGAGCGGAGGAGGGGGACCCCAGTGACACTAGAGAGCAGAGGGACCCCAGTGACACCAGAGAGGAGAGGGACCCCAGTGACACCAGAGAGGAGAGGAGTGGGACCCCAGTGACACCAGAGAGGAGAGGAGGGGGACCCCAGTGACACCAGAGAGGAGAGGAGGGGGACCCCAGTGACACCAGAGAGGAGAGGAGGGGGACCCCAGTGACACCAGAGAGGAGAGGAGGGGGACCCCAGTGACACCAGAGAGGAGAGGAGGGGGACCCCAGTGACACCAGAGAGGAGAGGAGGGGGACCCCAGTGACACTGGTCCCCCTCCTCTCCTCTCTGGTGTCACAGGTGTCCCCCTCCTCCGCTCAGTACAGACAGCCATGCTCCCCGGGTGATGGTGTCTCTCCTACCCGCAGGTGCAGATCTCAGATACTTTCTCCTCATGTCTGCGGTTGTGGTCCCGGGTCTGTAATCAGCTAGCTGAGGCGGTGCAGAGTGTCACGATGTGCACTGGTTACTAGGCAAGCCGACTGTCTCTACTGGGGTGGAGCAAGATGGCGACAGCGAAACGTCACTTCCTGACGAGATAGCCGCCGCCGGGTGTACCAAGATGGCCGCCGCTGCGGAGCTAGGCCGAAGCCGGGGACTTTCCTATGGCTGAGGCTGCGGAGCGCTCCGCGGATCGCGTGGTGTGCCGATCCGAACGGGGTGACCCGTTCGGATCACGGATCGGTGACAATCCGTTGCACCACTAATCACGTCCATGAGAGCGATCCCCCTGCTGATGGGGGCCGCTGCGCGGGCCACATAGCAAGGCCTGGCGGGCCGGATTCGGCCCGCGAGCCTTGTGTTTGCCATCCCTGTTCTATCTTTTCATGTAACGACACGAAATTACACTTGTGCTACAATGTAAAGTAGTGAGTGTACAGCTTGTATTAGAGCCGGTTCACACAGGGGCGACTCGTCAGGCGACTCAGCCGCCTGACAAGTTGCGTTCCGCTCTGTTCAATGGAACCATTCTAATAGGAGCGACTCAAGTCGCTCCGACTTAGAAGAAGGTTCTTGTACGACTTTGGCGGCAACTTGCATTGACTTCAATACAGAAGTAATTTTTTAAATCGCCTCTGAAGTCGTCTTTAGATCGCCTTGCCGAGTCGCCCCCTGTGTGAACCGGATCTAACAGTGTAAATTTGCTGTCCCCTCAAAATAACTCAACACACAGCCATTAAAGCAGAGGTCCACCTACAAAAATATATTAAAAGCCAGTAGCTACAAACACTGACTTTTAATAAATGGGCACTTACCTGTCCAGTGTGCCTGCGATGTCAGTAACCAAGGCCAATTAATTGCTTGGCTCTCGGCTGCCCCCGCCACCATCCTCTTTGAGGGAAGCAGGAAATTCACTTCCCGGTTTCCTCCTGCGCATGCGCAAGTTGTGCTGCGCGTCCTCACTGGCCCCCACTATCTTCTGGGACCTGTGTGTGCGCCGGACATGACGTAGGTCACCGTGATCACTGCAGTGATCTATGTCAGGAAGTAGGTGCAAATACCTGTATTACACAGGTATCTGCTCCACCCTCGCCCCTGAATGGCAAGAACGCGGTGACGTATCGTCAAATTCGATGCCGACGCTGCCATCTTGCTACTCCCCACACTAACCTTGTATGCTACCGCGCTTGCGTCGAAGTGTTATAGAGCATGCATGGTTTTTCACCGCATACAGATAACCTATTTTCTCAGCAGGAAACACTCTGCCGGGAAACCCAACAAGAAAATAGAGAGCATGGTTCTCTATTTTCCCGTCTGGATTCCTGTCTGTTTTCCTGGTGGGAAAACTGCTAGGGAGCATACACACGGCCTGGATTCCTGGCAAAATGCCCTCCTGTAGTTTATTGGCGTTTTGGGCTTTTTTTTAAAAAGCCTATAAACTGAACTCTATGTTAGCCTATGTGCCCATGCACTGAGCTTTGGAGTTTATTGGCTTTTTTCTGAACGCCCAAAATTTGCGTTCAAAGTGCAGTTTTTCTGCGGGAAAAAACGCTCAAAAACGCCGGCACCAGCGTTTTTTTGCATTTTTTTTTATCCATTAAAATGTATATTTTTTTTTTAAAAAAAAGCTAAAAAACGCTACACAGAAAAACGCTTATAAACGCTAAAGGCTAAAAAACGTTGAAAGGCTCCCTGCAAAGCTACTGCCATTTTTTATAGCTTTTTTTAGCTTCTGTGTGCATGGAGCCTAATTGTTTGTTTTTTCCTGAAGATGATGCCAACTAATATAATGAGTGGAAATCTTAAGATGAGGTGATAGGGATTAAAGAGTAACTAGAGTTACAAACATAAAACCTCATCGCCTTCCTTATCAGATTGTGAAATAGGAGGACAGAGACGTCAGCCACCATGGTGTTCTCCCTGCTGTATGTTGCCCCGGACAGGACAGTGTTTACATCCTGTCGAGCAGTGGTTCTCAAACTTCTAGTGCCGTGACCCCAAGTTGTGGGGACCCCTAACAGTAAAATAATTTTTGTAGCATGGGTTGTCAGCACCCAAGGCATGGCAAGTCATTTGCACCTAAACCACAGACATTTAGCGCTCCCTGAGTCCTTTTAATGGCAACTATAATCACACTCACTGTGTCTCCGGCTTTGTGGTTTATGGCAGCAGTGACACCTATGCCGAAATCAGGAGATGGGGTCTCCTCTAGCCCATCCCACTTCACATTCCTCACCAGTCAGCTGACCTCAAGTCTCTGCCCCCCAGCCATGCTGTGAACTGAATGGGAAATAAGGCTGCGAATAAGGCTGAGTGGGCGGCCGTGGGCTCCAGGAACAACCCAGCTGGGCAGCCACAGGATCCAGGGACAGCCCTGCTGGGTGGCTGCAAAAAGTCTGGGAGAGTGGTGCGGGCTTCAGGAATAGCCCAGGATTCGGTGACCCCTGGCAAATTATCATTTGACCCCCGAGGGGGTCCCGACCCCCAGGTTGAGAACCACTGCTGTAGAGCTTTCCTGGAAAGTCACGCTGAATGTCCAAGGCACATATGTCATCCTCTGAACTGGAATAATAATGTTCTCTTTACATGGCTTTTTAGAAGACTTGTAGGGACATCGCAGGCACAGCCAGGACAAGGTAGGCAGAAGTGGCAGCTGCCTTTGGTACACAGGAGGTGGCACAGGAAGTACACAGAAACTGATGCTGAAGTAGTTCACAGCTCATGGAGGGGGCATTTTGCCCTGTTTTCGCCTTGTGTGCTGGAGTGATTTCTCAACAAAATAAAGCATGGAGACATAAATAGGCGGGTGATTTTACTTTGAATATTAAAAATTAATTAAACAGCATTTTTTGTCTGTGGCGGTCAGATGCAGTGTACTTCCGCTTTAAGAAATCCTTTCATTAAAAGTTGGAGAACTAAAATACAACTGTTTGATGGCCTGAGTTCTTATTTGTCAGCTGTCCTTGTTTACCAGGGACAGTCCCTAGCTTGGAAGTTGTGTCCCTGGAAGTGTCCTTGTTGCAGAATATAATTTATTGCTTTTTTGTTTTTTATCCAACTCATAGTGGAACTTTGGCTAAAATCAAAATGAAATCTATGCTGTAGTTCAGCACTACCAGTAATGCAGACATCTTTGTTGTTCTGAGTGTCCTCCGTAACATAGTTGTGTTTCCTGTTGTGCCTGCCAGTAGATACTTTTTCACTTTCTGTAACAGGGTGACGATGATGTTTATTCTGCAGTGATTTCACATAACAATGTTTTCACCTTGTGGACAGAGCATTCATGGATGGGCATATAGTGCTAAATGGACTTTAAAGCGGTATTAAACCCAAAAGCAAACATTTATTAGCGTATTTATCGTCATATAACACGCATCATTTTAAAAAGGAAGTTTCAGGAAAAAAATTAAACTTTAAATAAATAACTTTGAAGCAAAATAAGGGGCAGTGCCCATCAATGCAGCCTGATCAGTGCCCATCTGCAGCTTCATAATTGGCCAGTATAGCATTAGCAACTCGTTAACAACTAATTAACTCTTGGGAAAGAATTTTGATAACCCAAGGAGGTACATCTGACGTCCCACACATTTTTGGGTTCTAGTATTTATCGTATTGGGAATGGTGCCTCCTAAAGGTTGATATTCCATAACAATCTATCCCCACATACAAAATTTGGGTTTAGTTATTTTTGAAGTCTTCTCGTAGTGTCTTCCGTAAAACTTGGATCATTGCTTGTTAATGGAAATTGCTCTTAAAATCATATCGGCCTGAAAATGTAAATGTAACTGCCTGTTATCAGGATAATTATATCAGTATTTTCATGGAAAAATGTGTTGTTATCTCTCGCCCAACTCCCTTTGTATTAGCAGATCATTTAAACTGACAGTATATTTTCTTTGATTAAGCAGAGTTGTTCCAGTGCGCTTCCATTATAAACGCCAGTATTCTGTTTTGATGGAGTACATGGCATAAATGAGCACTGATAATGTCCTTTATCTCTGGCTCATTAATAACATATGCTTGTTGCTGTCCTGGTAACAGCTAATATCCCTGCACTGTGTAGTGGGAGTACGTGGGCGCTCAGAGGAGTAATAAGGGTATAAGTACATCTCATGATAAAAGCACACTGAGGTCATTCGTTACTTTCATCTCAGAAGATAACAGTAAAAAAAAATACATATTTCCAAATCATGCTTAGAGTGGACTTATTATATCCAATCTTTACATAAAGTAGTAGAAAACATGTCAGCACTACCAGATCATATTGTTACTTTAAGTAAAAATAACTTTTTTGTGCTATTAATTAAAAAAATATATATAATTGTGTGCTGCTTAATTGTCCTATAGCCTAGGCAGCCCGCACCATGTGATAAACATAAAAATTGGTAAAAAAAAAATAGTAAAAAGCTGCGCTACAAAGTAAAGAACCAATACTGTGATCAGTCGTGATGATGAAATATTATGATGAATAAAATGTGCAGCGCTAAAAAGTTAGTGAATGTATTCAAACAATATTATAAGGAAATAATAGAGGTGTAGGTAATGTGGATAAGTATGTCACAGCAGATCACACTAAAGAACATTAATATCATAACCAATCACGAATAAATCGCATCGGAAAGGAACAATTAGCTAGATTCAGGTAGAGTTAGGCCGGCGTATCAGTAGATACGCCGACCTAACTCAGAATCTGCGCCAACCTATGTTTAAGTGTATTCTCAAACAGAGATACGCTTAAACATATCTAAGATACGACGGCTTGCGCCGTCTTATCTTAGGTTGCAATATTGAGGCTGGCCGCTAGGTGGCGCTTCCATTGCGGTCGGCGTAGAATATGTAAATTAGTAGATACCCTATTCACGAACATACGCCCGGCCAACGCAGTACATTTACGCCGTTTACGTAAGAGACAGGCCGCCTAAAGTTATTCCATCAAATAGATGGAATAGTAATGTTAAGTATGGCTGCCGTTCCCGCGTCGAAATTCGAAAATTTTACGTTGTTTGCGTAAGTCGTCCGTGAATAGGGATTTACGTCGTTTACGTCCACGTCGAAATCAATAGGCCCATGCGGTGGACGTAGCCGCAATGCATACTGGGAAATTTAGGCGCCCGGCGCATGCGCAGTAATAAAAGAAAAAACGTCAATCACGTCGGGTCAAGCCTCATTACCATAAAACACGCCCCCTCAGACAAATTTGAATTAGGCGCCCTTACGCCCGCCCGCTTTAGGCTACGCCGCCGTAACTTAGCAGGCAAGTACTTTGAGAATCAAGTACTTGCCTCGCTAACTTATGGCGGCGTAGCCTAAACACGCTAAGCTACGCCGCCGCAAAGTTGCGGCAATCTCTCTGAATCTAGCTAATAGAATTTATTTTTTCACTATTTTCTTTACTGATTTACATGGTTTTTCAATCATTCTTTTAGTGCACTAATTTTGATCATATTAATATTTTATTTATGGTCACATGTTTCATTGTTGATATATGCACCTTGTCACATGACGGACTGATCACAGTATTGGTTCTTTACTTTGTAGCGCAGCTTTTTACTGTTTTTTTACCAAGGAAAGAAATCAACCTGACGGGAGGAACAAAAAGCTTGGCGATCTCTGCCGCTGTTATGCTATACAATTAGTATGAAAAGGTAAAGATACCTGCACATGGACACAATATAAAATAATAAATAAAATAGCTGCTAACACAATCTGCTGGCGGCAAATATATACAATATAAAAGAAAAAGTGTTGCGTTTCTTAATAAAACATCATAACATGATAAGTTTACACCAAAGTGAATATAACATTTTGTTTGTAGTCAGTTCTTAACCACTTGCTTACTGGGCACATAAACCCCCCTTCGTTCCCAGGCGAAATCTCAGCGTCCGGCACTGCGTCGCTTTAACTGACAATTGCGCGGTCGTGCGACGTGGCTCCCAAACAAAATTGGCGTCCTTTTTTCCCCACAAATAGAGCTTTCTTTTGGTGGTATTTGATCACCTCTGCGGTTTTTATTTTTTGCGCTATAAACAAAAAAAGCGCAACAATTTAAAAAAAATATATATTTTTTTTACTTGTTGCTATAATAAATATCCCAATTTTTTTTTAAAAAAACTATTTTTTTTCTCAGTTAAGGCCGATACGTATTTTTCGACGTATTTTTGTAAAAAAAAAAAAAAATCGCAATAAGCGACTGGTTTGCGCAAAAGTTATAGCGCCTACAAAATGGGGAACAGAATTATGATTTTTTTTATTATTTTTTTTTTTACTAGTAATGGCGGCGATCTGCGATTTTTATTGGGACTGGGATATTGCGGCGGACGTATCGGACACTTTTGACACAAATTTGGCGCCATTCACATTTATACAGCGATCAGTGCTATAAAAATGCACGAATTACTGTATAAATATGACTGGCAGTGAAGGGGTTAACACTAGGGGGTGAGGAAGGGGTTAACTGTGTAGCCTGGGTGTGTTATAACTGTGTGGGGGGAGGGGGGTGACTGGGGGAGGGGACCGATGCTGTGTCTCTATGTACAAGAGACACAGATCGGTCTCCTCTCCTCTGACAGCACGTGGAGCTCTGTGTTTACACACAGAGCTCCACGTCCCTGCTGTCACCTACCGTGTCACCGACGATCGCGTGTACCCGGCGGACATCGCGGCCGCCAGGTACACGCATCGGGTCTTCGGCGATGCGCCAGGACAGTTTTTACCCGCCGCGCGCCACCCAGTGGCGCGCGCGGGTAATGCACATACAAGGCCGTGTTTAAACGGCCACTTGGCACTTGAGAGCCGCGCTGCGGACGTATTTCGTCTATAGCGCGGATCTCAAGTGGTTAATATGCATGCGGCCATTGGTGAGTAATATGAAATACAGGTGTAGCCAAAAGTAAGATCCTCCACCACTCAGAGAAGCACACAAAGCCTCTTACCAGACAGTGTTGACCTCCTAAGTACAAGCGGTCAAAGCATGCAATCTAAAGAAAACAATGAGGACCCGGTCCACCAGCATACATCATCAACTCTGGGTTTCTGGCAAAGTCTTAGGCTGACGAAACGCGTAGGGTAGAGCATAGGCATGCAACGTCATTGTGTATGGGAGCAGAGCGCCGCCATCTTACTGGTTTGAAGCATTGCCTTACTATGCTAATACCCCACTGTTTTTCTATTTTTTATTTAATGAAACAAGTTGACAAATTTACTACACTATGAGAAGGCCTTGTTCTTCTCTTGATTTATATCCTTTGGAGACTCATTGTCCAGGTGTCTTGATGCAGAGAAACCCAGAGTTGATGGTGTATGCTGGTGGACAGAGTCCTCACTACTTTGGATTACAACTGCATGTTTTGGGCACTCATATTTAGGTGGTCAACACCATCTGGTAAGAGGCTTTGTGTGCTTCTCTGAGCGGTGGAGAATCTTTCTTCTGGCTTCACCTGGACTCCATATTACTCACCAATCACCCTATACAGTTAGGTAACATCCCTCCCTTCCTCATGCTCAACCTGTGAGTTACTCATTCCTGTGATGGTGGGAAAGAATGTCCAACATATGGAGTGTCCTAGTCAGGGCTGCTGTTAGAAATCACAGGGACCTGACAGGACCTGTGACGGTGTTTGTACAGCCACTGCTTGCCCATAGAGTACCAGGCGGCTCCAACCACACAAACTGCTCATTCACACTGAATAAAGAGCACATGTGCGCAGGAGGGCCAGAGGTACCCCTTTATCTGTGGGCCTGGTCCTAGCAATACGACAGGATGGGGGATTGATAAATATAGGGGATTTTTTTAGCCATGCTTCAGCAGTGCTATAAATGGCCTACAGGTATGACACTTTGAGTAAACAAGCTTCTCTATTTTTTTTATGATTCCCCTGTCTACTGGAGCAATTTTTCATACACGTTAAAACCTGCAATTCTTGATAGAAAATTACTCTAAACCCTCAAACAAATATATATATTTTCTAAAAGCAGAGGCCTTGTAGAAAAAAATGGTGGCACTTGCAATATTTTGTGTTACAGGATACACAAATAAACACACTAAAATCTATTTTAGTGCACACAAACATAATATAATACCCAATTACTCAGTAAAATATAAAACATGGGGGTTGTGTAAATAGATAGCAAACACGTCAAAATTGTACGCACTGTACGCATAATTATCCATAATCAGTGCTTTAAAAGCCTTAATCAGTTTACAAATAAGCATGAGTGATGGCTTTAGAAATATAGATTTTACTCTGGTCCTCGATGATACCTAACATGTGTGGTACAATTACTATTTACATACATGTGCTTGCCCTGTGGGCGTGTTTACTTTTGGGTTTGTGTGCTGGAAGACGGGGTTGCTTTGAATTATTTTTTTTGAAGAACACTTTAATTTTGAATTTTTTACACACATTTAGCCAGATTCACGTATCTTTATGCCGGCGTAGCGCATCCCATTTGCACTACGCCGACGTAACATAGTGAGGCAAGTACTGTAGTCGCAAAGCACTTGCCTCCTAAATTACGTCGGCGTAGCGCAAATGGGCCGGCGTAATCCCGCCTAATTCAAAATAGGCAGGTAGGGGGCGTGCTCCATGTAAATTACCCGTGACCCCATGTAAGTGAGGGCCGTTTGTATGGCGCATGCGCGCGCATGCTCAGAATCACGTCGCAAATACTCATTGCTTTCGACGTGAACGTAACCTACGCCCAGCCCCATTCAAGTCCATACCTTGCATGGGCTGCGCCATCTTTTTGGTGGTTTATCTTTACGCCTGAAAAACGCCTTACGTAAACAGCGTATCGGGCGCAAATACGTTCGTGAATAGGCGTATCTTGCTCATTTGCATATTCTAGGCGTAAATCCACGTACACGCCCCTAGCGGCCAGCGTAAATATGCAGCTAAGATACGACGGCGTAGGAGACTTACGCCGGTCGTATCTTAGCAACAGTTAAACGTATCTCAGTTTGAGAATACGCTTAAAGATACGACGGCGCGGATTCGGACTTACGACGGCGTATCTACTGATATGCCGTCGTAAGTCTTACTGAATCTGGCTAATATAGCATAAATATACACACATCACCATAGATTTGTGGACACATGACCATCACACATTTATTGATCCTAACATCCTGAATCTTAGATTGTGTTCAGTAGTAAAAGCAAAAAAAAAGTATATGGGGCTGTTGACTTTTCCTACAAAAAAGGTGAACTTGGATCTGTCCCCATTGCATATAGGACGTTCGCTTTCATTCAAAGGGGAACTAAACCCTTCTATCCTTTACAGCCAAAGAAGGTGCCATCTTTGCCTACAGCTGTTTGACCTGCAGGTGCCATGGCGCTGCACATGTGATCAGTTATAACGCAAGCCATTTGATGATTGACAGTTCAGTTGAGAGCGTAAGCAACTGTGATAGTTGCCTTGAATGTAACTTTTTGGGGAATTGTTAAATAAATGGGTTTAGTTCTGCTTGAAGTAAGGTTAGCATTGCATTCATTTGTTAAAAATGTTCTATATAGTTGCAAATATGTTCCACGTATGGGCTTGGTAGCACTACTCAGAGCTTACACCTCGCTGTTTCTCAGTGCAAGCCTGGCATTCAGGTCTGATTGTTATAAGTAAAATGCTGTCTGTATGGTTGATATTTTATCTCAGCAGTATATTGGATACAGGAAAAAAGTATTGATACACAATACATTGTATAACCAAAAGGGTGTGGACATCTCATCAAATTACTAAATTCAGGTGTTTCCAGTAAATAGTACAGTTAATGTTACCGCATACAAAGATATTTTAGATAATAATGTGCATGCAACATTGTGGGACCAGTTTGGAGGAGGCCCTTTTCTGCTCCAGCATATTTGTTCACAAAAGCCAGATTGGCTGTGGTTGGTGTGCAGTAATTTGAGAGGCCTTGTCCTCCACTCTTTTGGATGAATTGCCATGCAAATTGTGAACCAGGTGTTTTTGTCCAAGTACATCATTTCACAACTGCTTTTCTGGCCAAAAGAAAATTCCCACAGTTATACTCAAGAATTTTGCTGAAAGCCGTCCAAAAAAAGTGGAGGCTCTAATAGCTCCAAAAAGGTGGGCAGGGGGCAACTCCTTATGAAAGTGTTTGTAAACACTAGGACAAAAAAAACAACCTGCAAGACAAAGGCATAATGAGCTAGTATGCATAGCATACTAGCTCATTATGAATTACTTACCTGAGATCAAAGCCCCTGTAGCCATCCTTGTACACCGCTCTGGCGGCCGACATCGCTTCCGGAGTTACTTCCAAGTATCACAGGCACCGGCGCTGTGATTGGCCGGAGCCGCGATGACGTCACTCCCGCACCGGTAAAACGGTACACTCACTGTGTACATAGGTGCCATTGCTTCAGTTTGCTTCACTGCGCATGTGCCTATGACATCGGCACATGCAAATACAGGAGATATTGCCTAAACCATTCAGGTTTAGGAGCTATAAAGGATAGCTACAGATAAGCCTTATTATAGGCTTACCTGTAGCAAAAACCTACTAGCAAATGTATGTAGGCATAGGACATGCCACCCATGCCACACCCCCTTAAAGGAGAATTAACCCAAAAAAAAGGTTAATTAAATCCCCAAGGGCTCTTTTTTTTTTACCACTACTATTTCTTTATATTGGCTTTTAAAATTTACAAATGCAGCAATTTAGAAATTGGATGCAAGGTTTAGCACTGTGAAACACTTTTTGAAAGATAAAAAGTGCATTTTATATACAACTATATGGATCAGACCAAAATGAGGGGCAAATGAGGGGGAAAGAGAGACAGAGGGACATTGCTCCAAATCAGGGACAGTCCCTCGAAATCAGGGACAGTTGGGAGCTATGGTCAAAAGGAAAATGGCTATGTTAGCAGTCAAATACCCTAAAGCCCTGTACACACGATCGATTTACAAACCGATCTAGTGTGGGCCCCATCGGTTTGTTTTCCATCGGTGAAGAAAAATAGAACATGTTTTAAAATTTTCCTATAGATAAAAAAAAACATAGAAAAAAAGGATCGTCTGTGTGGAAGTCCATCGGTCAAAAATCCACGCATGCTCAGAATCAAGTTAACATATGCTCGGAAGCATTGAACTTCATTTTTCTCAGCACGTTGTAGTGTTTTACTTCACCATGTTTGGACACGGTCGGATTTTTGACCGATGGTGTGTAGGCAAGACGGATGAAAGTCAGCTTCATCGGATATCCGACGAAAAAATCCATCGGATTAGATTCCATCAGATATCCGATCGTGTGTACACGGCTTTAGGGTCAGTCCTCCGAACATGATATTTTAGATTTAAGTGGAGCCTGTTGACTTCTTATGGGTCTTGGGTCTGACAGTAAGATTTCCTAGCCATAATTCTTGGCTCTGGTCTTGTCCATCTGAGAGTTCTGGGTCTTCCATCTCACCTTTGAGAGTTCCAGCACCTCCTGTTATGCTTTCCATATTATAACATTAATAGCCATCAGCTAGACTGGGGAGCCATCATAATGGCCATAGTAGGGACTCATTGTATCTTCAATAGACTCCCCAAGATATATAAGGCACTGTTCAGTGGTTTAACTCTGCAGAATCTATCAGAAACTGAAATCAGTTTTCGGTGTCAGGATCCTTTAAACCTTAAGGCCCCTTCACATTTTTGCAGTGCGGTAATGCATGTGTGTTTAGTCACACATTAACATGTAATGCATTAAGGCAGCCTATTGAAATCAGTGGACTTCCTACAGGATTACTAACCACTTAAATTCAGAGATTAGCTTACTTCCTCATTAACAACCCTCATCGTAAGAAATGGAAGCAAAGTGGTTTATTTTAAGATATTTGATATTAGAATCCAAGAAAGAGTTTTTGCATAGACCAGGAATTTGCTTTAAAGTATAACTAAAGGCAAAACTTTAGTTTTGGATAGAGTGGAGAGGTATTAGAACCCCTGTCAGTTTTTATAGCTGCCTGCGCCCTCGTTAGGGCGATTTACTCTCTATATGTCCTATTTACCATTATCATTGAATGCGAAAGTAAAAAAAAAACCCACATTTTTGGGTTCTTCCCAGAAAAGAAATAGAGGGGAAATCATCCAATGGGGACACTAATTCTGGTGACCTGGGGGTCCCCACGGAATTCCCCCTATTTTGCATGGATTTCCTCTTACTTTCTGTTTAGCTATGGGACATAGGGTTGCCACCTCATCCTTTAAAACTGAACACATATTAGAGCGGATGTAAACCCTCACATATACCCAGTGTAGTGAACAGCCTCAGATGATACACAGAGATGAAACAAATCTCCCTACATACGTTTTACATTGATATTTGCTGTCTTCAGCTTGCTATATTCTTTAGAAAGAGCACATTGTGTTTCAGATTTTCTCTTCCTGTTCAGCACTGGGAGTGGATTATTGGCATACAGCCGAGACAGCTGATTGGAGCAAAGGCACACACCCCCACTCCACATTGGCAAAATAAGGAAGTAATGTGCAGAGCTCTGCTGTGAGATGGCAAGCTGTCTGCTAATCTATTTATAGCAACCTCCCAAGACACAAACTTCAGGCTGCTTTTATCTCCTGTCTCTGAGAACTTCTCAGATGTTATCAGGCTAATAACAGAGCTAAGGGACAGAAGAAACACACAGGATTTAGTGCTTTGGAGAGAGATAAGAAAACACTACAGATATATGTACCCAGCTCAAATTTCATGAATTGTGTTTACATCCACTTTAATTACACAGGTTTACACACAAATATATATATATATTTTTTTTTTTTTTTGAGGCTTCATGCACACTGGACGTTTTTGGGCGTTTTTACAGCAGCTGTTTTTGGCAGTAGACATTTTTTTCTACAGTCAATAAATTCTCCATCATGTTATCCTATGTGTCCATGCGCACATAGGCTGTTATCAGCAGTTTTGGACAGTGACGTTTTTGAGCAGTAAAAAAAACTCAAAACTAGTGGGTTCTGAGAGACGTTTTTCAGCTGTAAAAATGCTCTAACGCTGACAAACGTCAATAAACGCTGATAAACGCTCAAAAATTTCACTCACCAGCGTTTTTTAACGTTTTTGATCGATTGAAAAAAAAATATTTTTTCTTCAACCAAAAAACGTGGAAAACGCTAAAAAACGCTAACAAACGCTAAAAAACGCTATTGAAAAAACGTTTAAAAAGCTGAAAAAAGTTGAAAAATTCACTGCAAAGCTACTGCCGTTTTTATAACGTTATTTTAATGTCCAGTGTGCATGAGGCCTTACACTGTCACTTTTTTTTTTTGTTTGACCACTTTTATTCCTATTACAAGAGATATAAACAACCCTTGTAATAGCAATAAGGATGGCAGGTCCTCTTTTATGAGAGAGGGTTAGAAAGACCCAATATTTACCTTTAAAAGAAAGAGACATTTTTTTTTTTGCATTTAGACATCAAAGATTTGAAATAAAAAGATTTATTTTGGCCCGAGAACCGGAGGTGACGTCAGATGTCATTCCGGTCCTCCAAGGGCATAGAGATGAGTGGCAGCCACTCGATTTCCTGCCCAGCAAACGGCTGCATTGGATTACTTCTGGACTTCATCCATGTTTTTGAAAACGACCGGGAACCCCTCCTACCCCATCTAAAAGTGTGCCTGCGGCCAATCCGCCCATAGGATCAGTTTTATGTGAAAGAGAACCGGCCATTGTTAAAAATGATAACGGTATTTTCTTGTGAAAAAAAAAAAAATGATAACGGTATTAAACGTCAAATTAATTATGTATTTTTACTATGGGCCGGTCGGCAAGAGGGAACCTGTAATAGCAAATATTTTGGATTGAAAAAGAATAGAGGGGAAATATTTCAAAGAGGACACCGGTGCCAGGCAGGGATTTCCTCACTTTGGAGTGATTTCATCTCACTTCCTGTTTGAGCTATGGAAAGGGAAATTAAGGAAAACCACTCCAGTGTTATGACTCTTCCTTACTTTATCCAAAATGAAAAAAAAAAAAATTGCCTTTATTTCTACTTTTAAATGCTCAGACAATGACAACCCTGGAACTTGCACCTACAGAAACAATAGCCAGAAGGAGCAGATTCTTTATGTTCCTTTTAAACAAGTCCTAATGCCTGTAGGGTTATGGCCCTCATATTGTTACTTTAACCCGAACACATCTGACATGGCAGTGTTTGGTTACAATAAGGAAGGTATGAACTGAGTTGGTTATAGTGATGATTACTAGTGATAAGAAGGGAGCAGATGGTCTTGCCTGAAGTTGCTTGAAAGCAATGTTCTAAAAGTGTGCTGCTTGTCTACACCGAAAATATCTGAGCCAATACATGTCAATACCACAGTACTGTCTCTTCAACAGAAAACACTGCCTTGTCCATGAAACGGCTTCCGCTACTTTTTCTGCACACAAGTTCAAATGATAGAACTGTTTAAAGGGTAGGTCTGTCCATACCCAATTAAGTTATCATTTGTCATACATCCAAATAATTTGTCACATCTAAAACAAGACTATAGCGCCATTACTATGATGTAAATCTCTGACGCACTGCATTCTGTCTGCACTACGTTATGTCTAATCATTGCCCTGTGTGTGGACACCATCCTGTTCCTGAACACTACCTTGTACCTGGACTCTACCCTGTTCCTGAACACTACCTTGTACCCGGACTCTACCCTGTTCCTGAACACTACCTTGTACCTGGACTCTACCCAGTTCCTGAACACTACCTTGTACCTGGACTCTACCCTGTTCCTGAACACTACCTTGTACCTGGACTCTACCCTGTTCCTGAACACTACCTTGTACCCGGACTCTACCCTGTTCCTGAACACTACCTTGTACCTGGACTCTACCCTGTTCCTGAACACTACCTTGTACCCGGACTCTACCCTGTTCCTGAACACTACCTTGTACCTGGACTCTACCCTGTTCCTGAACACTACCTTGTACCTGGACTCTACCCTGTTCCTGAACACTACCTTGTACCTGGACTCTACCCTGTGGAACACTACCTTGTACCTGGACTCTACCCTGTTCACGAAACACTACCCTGTACCTGGACTCTACCCTGTTCCTGAACACTACCTTGTACCCGGACTCTACCCTGTTCCTGAACACTACCTTGTACCTGGACTCTACCCTGTTCCTGAACACTACCTTGTACCCGGACTCTACCCTGTTCCTGAACACTACCTTGTACCTGGACTCTACCCTGTTCCTGAACACTACCTTGTACCTGGACTCTACCCTGTGGAACACTACCTTGTACCTGGACTCTACCCTGTTCACGAAACACTACCCTGTACCTGGACTCTACCCTGTGGAACACTACCTTGTACCTGGACTCTACCCTGTTCATAAAACACTACCCTGTACCTGGACTCTACCCTGTTCATAAAACACTACCCTGTACCTGGACTCTACCCTGTTCATAAAACACTACCCTGTACCTGGACTCTACCCTGTTCATAAAACACTACCCTGTACCTGGACTCTACCCTGTTCCTAAACACTACCTAGTTCTGGGACAGAAGCATAAATGGAACATCTCTGTATGATTAACGTAAGTTGCCAACACCCCTGGTAAGCAGGAAAAAGTGGAGAGACCCCTAAATGGGGCTTTAAAGGCAACAAAGGTATACGGTAATCACAGTAATCCAAAAAATAGGTATTTTAATATTCAAAAATGGAAATTGTACACATATATCACACAGGATTATTTAAAAACAATACTTAATTAGGTGTCATTGAAAAGCAAGGTCCATGAAGACATACACGGCCCTACGCGTTTCGGATTACCCTTCATCAGGGGCCGAAGTATATGTAGTCAACGGGTATAAGAACCACTTTTCTAAAAAACAAAGAAAACATATATGTTGCAAGTGTTACAAATAGAAAATGGCAATGAATACATCAAAAGGTGCAGATAAAAACACACATACCACTCACAGCGCTTAATCAACCCTGCACACCCCAGAAAAAGGACACCACTATCAGGACGCAGAAGGACTCCTCTGGATGAAATTAAGAGGAAGGAAGCCGGCGGGACAAAACCATGGTCCTGAACACTACCCAGTGCCTGGACACTAACCCGTTCCTAAACACTACCAAGTGCCTGGACACTCCCTGTTCCTGAATACTAACTTGTTCCTAAACACCACCCTGTTCCTAGAAACTAACCTGTTCCTGGACACTACCCTGTGCTGTTACGGTTCGGGGTCAGGTTCAGAAGCCAGTGGCTATAGCAGTGGAAAAACTTACACAGGAACCAGAAAGATAAATCAACAAGTAGATTCTCTTGGTCGCTGATGCAGGTTCACTAACCGATCTTCACCAGAGCTCCTGATGCAGAGATGGAATTTGCTGCATGCTAGTGCCAGGTTCGCGATCCTCAGGATGACTCCACCAGGATGTGAGCAAGGCAGGGTGTGGTAGCAGTTATAGAAGGTAGGGATCAAGCAGAAGTGTAGCTGGTAAACAAGCCAAAGGTTGGTAACAAGTGGTTGCAGGTTGGGAGCAAGCAGCAGCATAGTGAAGGAGCAAGTCGAAGGTTGGTAATGAATAGTTGCAGGTTGGGATCAAGCAGAAGAGTAGCCGAGAAACAAGCCAAAGGTCAGTAATTATTGAATGCAGGTTAAAATCAAGCAAAGCATAGTCGAAGAACAAGCTAAAGGTTAGTAACAAAGCACAATAATCTGACAAACAGGAAGTGCAAAGGCACGGCTTAATTAGGAAGTTCATGGGAGGAGTACTTTTGCCCAAGGGTTCAGAAAGAGAGCTGTCCATCATCTCAGATGGCGAAACAAGAGGAGTTACTGCCAGATGCAGAGGTCCTGGGTTTGGATCCTGGTCCGGACATGTGCCTGGACACTAACCTGTTTGTAAACACTACCCTGCGCCTGGAAACTACCTTGTGATTGGACACAAACCTTTTCCTAAACACTACCCTGCCCCGAGACACTACTTCATGACTGAACATCACTCTGTGTTTAAAGGGTCACTAAAGGAAATTTTTTTTTTAGCTAAATAGCTTCCTTTACCTTACTGTAGTACTGGTTTCATGTCCTCATTGTTCGTTTTTGCTTTGAAGTAGCTGTAATTCTGCTGTGATCTCCACACTTTTTGCTTGTCTGGCTCCTTATAACCACAGTACTGGGAGATTTTCACGGTGGTCTAAGCTGTCATTACTGTGTGTCTAAAACTCCTCAGAACCAATCAGATTCATTTTAAAAACAAAACAGTGCCCTGGATTTGTTGTTTTTGTTCTGCGAGTCTTCCCGACTCACCTCTCACCCGGAACTTCATGTATGTACCTTTAAAACCGAACGTGAAACTAGAGGCACATTATATGATAGATTCAATTTTTAATCATTTTTAAAAGGAATCAGTTAACTTTTATGTCTCTATACCCTGTAAACAGTCATTTCAGCAAAAAAAATGTTTTCCTTTAGTGACCCTTTAAATCATGGGTCTTCAAACTACGGCCCTCCAGTTGTTCAGGAACTACAATTCCCATCATGCCTAGCCATGTCTGTGAATGTCAGTGTGTTACAATGCCTCATGGGATGTCTAGTTCTACAACAGCTGGAGGGCCGTAGTTTGAGGATCCCTGCTTTAAATGCTTCACTGTTCCTGAACACTGACCAGTACCTGTACTCATAGGCGTGCGCAGCCTATTGCATTAGGGTGTGCACCTCAAAGCTCAAACACACATGAATGCCACTGGCTGTCACAGGGAGAAGGCTCTGGTGGCGGGAGACAGTTGATTGGGAGAACATTACGCTACACCCTAAATACGAGTGTAATGTGTTTCTAAAGTTGAACCTAGCCTTTAATATAATGGTGGCATTTACACTGGCCCCTGGCACCCCCCAACCACCCATCTGGTGCCCACCTGGAAAATGCTAATTCACATGGGGTGATTAGGGTGTGGCACACCCTGTGCGCACACCTATGCCTGTACTGTTCCCGATGCCCCAACACTCAGTGCATGTATGCTGAACCTTGGCTAACAATGCCCTTTAGAGCAGCTTTCTATTTGTATCTACAGCACGTGTTGAGTAATTATTTCTTGCCTCAAGCTGGATTACCTTGTTTGTTGCTCTGTGTTATGTGATGATTCTTTATTCTTCATTCTTCTCTTGACAGTTGGATTGCTTAAAGGATTTTTTGCCTTATTTCTCCTGTACAGTGGTGTATGACAAGACCAGCAAATATATTAAAGCAGTAGTTCACCCTCCTTTCCATCATTAGACCATTACATTCGGCATCGTAGCGCGAGCTACGGTATGCCGGTCTTAAATTTTTAATCCCCGTACTCACTGTGCTATCGATGATTGAAGAATCCGACTCCCGCGGGGAATGGGCGTGCCTATGGAGAGGGAGGATGATTGACGGCCGGCTCTGGCACGTCACGCTCCCCGAAGACAGCCGGAGTAGGTCTCGGCTATTCACGGCGCCTGCGCACAGGCTATGCGCAGGCGCCATGAATAGCCAAGCCTATTTCGGCTATTTCCGGAGAAGCGTGACGTGCCAGGGCCGGCCGTCAATCACCTTCTCTCACCATAGGAACGCCCATTCCCCGGATTCTTCAATCATCGATAGCACAGTGAGTACGGGGATAAAAAATTTAAGACCGGCATACCGTAGCTCGCGCTACGATGCCGAATGTAATGGTCTAATAAAAAAAAACTTTTTTTTTTTTTTTAACAGGGTGAACCCCCTGCTTTAAGCGCAGCCACAGACCCGACTTCCTACAGTTTGACAGCTGCTAAGGAGCATGGATATATTGTTTTCATAGCATACCTTGAATTTTCCCTTTAACAAAACACTTTGTAAGAAAGTTTATATAATGTATCAACCTAGGTCATATCTTACAACATTTTCAGTAATATGCTTAATGCATGATACGTCCTGAAATCCTGCAGTCTTTTATTTATTTAATACCTCTTTCAAGTAGGTCAAGTAGTCAATAAAAATAATTTTACAAAAAGTAGGTCAAGTAGGCCCAAACAGCTCTTTTGCCAGTAGCTATGAATTTTTTAGTAGTTTTTGTACTTTGTTGGGTCCTTGGGCATAACATTTTTCAAGTAAATTTATCCCTTAAAGAATATCAATAAAGCGGGATTCCAGGAAGGAAATTTTAACTTTTATTAGGAAGATGATTTATTCACTTTCTGAGTGTGCAGTGCTGACAGCCGTCCCCGCTGAGAGAAGGCGTGCACACAGGGTGTGGCAGGTGTGCCAAGGCACACCCTAATCACCCTGTGTGATGCAGATTGCACCGAACTATACTGTGTCAAACGTGCACTAACGCACAGAAAAATACAGCATTAATAGCACGTAACACACAGAAATATACTGCGTTAAACATGCAGTAATGCACTGAAATTTACTACGTTAAGCGTGCACTAATGCACAGAAATATGCTGCATTAAACGTGCAGTAACGCACTGGAGTATACTGCGTTAAACATGCACTAATGCACAGAAACATACTGCGTTAAACGCGCAGTAACGCACAGAAATAGACCCCTGATATTTAACCAAAGCTCCCTAATGGGGCTCCTAAAATAAAAAAATTAAAATTACTGACACTGCCCTACTGACACTGTCCACGGCTCTGCTGACACCATCAGTATACTGTATATACACATGAAAATATGTTTGATCTTTGGGGTGCACACCCTAATGCCATAGGCTGCGCACACCTATGCGCTGGCCATAATCGGATTGAATTAGACAGGCTGGTTTTACCCAAGTTGATCGAACAATCACCTTGGTGCATTCAGCCTTCACATTAATGGCTGGAATCTCTGTCAGGTCGTGTTGAACCTGCCGAGATTCGAACCATGTATGGCCAGCCTAAGGCCCCTTTCACACAGACAGATAGGATGGTGCTTTTAGCTGCGGATTTTCTAATTTTCTACCGCAGTTAAAAGCACACAATGCTTTCCTATGGCCCCATTCACACACATCGTTAAGCTGCGATTTTGTTACATGCGGTTTGGTGCGAATAGAAAAAATACAATTGAATGCGTCCAGGTGCAATTTAGCGCAGCTATATGCACATAACCGCAGGTAATCGCAGTATTTTGTGTCAACTGCGGATAGCAGTGTGATTCAAGGGACCAAAAAATAAAAATAAAAAGGGTTGCTATGAGAATGACTACCGCAGCTAAACGCGGCCGCATGTAAACGCATGGTATTGCAATGTACAAATGCAGCTAATCGCAGTGCCTGAAACAATAACATGCTTTTAACTTCCGTGTGAAAGGGGCCTAACTGCACAAATTGGATGAAAAAAATATATCAGGAGAGTGATAAGGTGTAATTACATCATTGTTTCGCAGATCTGGGAGATGTATCCATTCTCTTCTGTTTACCAAAGGCAGGAATACTTATCTGCACCATATGACAGCTATAGAGTGACATTATCCTGTTCTCTGTGCTATCAAGATCCACACACAGCTTGACCACGCTTCACTATCTAACCGGACAGACTGGTTTCCAATGTGAACTTTATTTTCGGGTAATAGAGCAGAACAGAAATAAGAATTTCTATACACACCTTGTCTGCAGGAGGAGGGGCAGGCGGCAGTACCACTGGGAGATAAATAGCATGGTTACTGTGTAACACTGAGCACGCCAATTATAGACAAAAGCATTACGTAGGCTCGGGTGGCGTAGGAGGTGACAGTTCAGGTGGCATTGTCCTAGGTCCCTATCTCATGTGACGCAGGGTGCAGCTGCCCTTTTTCACACACGCCCTCCTCTGAGCATTGACATCCACCTCTATGACATGCCAGGAAGACAGAGAAGGTAGAGCAGAACAGATGAACGACTGAGATTTCTAGCTGTTCATTGTTTATAGACATTCCAGAAGCCCTAAAGGGACAATGAAGTTTAAACTATAACTAAAGGCAATAGAGGGATTAGATCACCTGTCTGGTTTTGTTTGCTTACATACCATCCAATGAGAATGGCAAACAAACATTCAAGAGTCTAAGGACACTTTCACACTGGTAGCGCCCGGGGGTCGGCAGTAAAGCGCCGCTATCCAGAGAGTCGGTCATATTTTCATGCTATGCAAATTGGATGCAGGGAATCCACATCCAATTCGCATAGGTGTGAACCCAGCCTGACTCCAGACTTAACAAGCAGTTAACCCTTGCACAGCCCGACTGCAAGGAAGGATTTACAAGTTTCCATGAAAATCTTAAAGGAACACTAAAGGTTCGTTTTTTATTAGATCAATTGATTTATGTAAGCTAGAGCATTTAAATATCACTTACCTCGTTTTTCCTTTTGACCTCCAAAATACAGTAATCCAGGTTTGAAAATGCCATTTCCTGTCACTCCTCTTCTTGCTTTCCACCAGCATCTGAGCCGTTTTGCATGGAGGAAAGCAGAATGTGCTCACCCCCTCCATATGACTACAGCCCTGCCTGAAGATGCTCTCTTATCCCTCACAGGCATGGAGGCTAAGCCTAATGGGAACTGTAGTTGCCATTAGGCCGTGATGTAGCAAGAATGAATGTGCACCGCAAACCAGGAAGTCAGTGAGAATAACGATTCAGGAGTGACGGAGGTGAATAAAACAGCTCGATTTCAACAGGTATCAAACTAGTTATAATGCAAAACATTACTTTTTACTTTATCAGCTACTGTCAGACTTTAATTTAAGAGGTAAATATTTTTGTCTTTACAACCCCTTTAAGCCTGGGTTCACACTTGTGCGATGTCAAACATCACATGTGATTCGCCCCCGCACTACGGGCTGATCACATGCGATGGCTGAACTCGCATTGGATTTACACCAAAAATGGGCAGGGACTTTTTTTTCCCCGCACTGGTTCGCATGGGTTTTCTCAGAAAACGGAGTCACCACTCTTCACTCTCCATTCTGCTCCTCCAGCGCTCGCTGGAGCACTGGCCTAGGGAGGGGGTGGGCACAGCTGGGAGGTCACCTGGGGAGCCCCAATGGATTCCCTTAACTTGTAGGGATTTTCTCTCACTTCCTGTTTTGGCTATAATGTTGGGAAGTGAAGGTAAATCTCCCCAATGGCACACAAATGGAAAAAAAATTACAGGGATTAATAACCACGGGTCAAGTCCTGGGGAAAAAAGTGTGGGAACTCCCCCACCAAAAAAAAAAAAAATTATACGCTCATATGCATAATTACTAAACCGCATGTTTTTTGTTTTTTCGATCCACTGTAACTTTAAGCAAGTTCTTCCTAAATTCAACGATAACTCACGGCAGACCTCCGCAATGTCTCCTGGGAACAATGATAAAAGCTCCCAGGAGACATTGCGGCATCGAGGAAGTGACAGAATACCCGCACACTACCCGATGAATCCATATACAGGAAGCGGCCAGTAACATAAAGGATTACTAAGGTTAGCCTGCCCCTGACTCGAGCTGGGCATCGCCGCTTAGTGAAGGATTGGCTCGGGCGGCTCGGCTGCTCGGCTGCTCTCGGCTGCTCTAGTCCTGCAAAGGGAAGTGCGTTCCTGCTGTGAAAAAAGTGCAGGAATTCCGTTCCCACGCGTTCCCGCAGGACTTGAGCCCTGTTTATAACCCTCCTTTACTCGATCCAAAATGGAAAAAAAAAGTTTTGCCTATAGTTCTACTTTAATATGTTTTTGTTAGATGTGGCATTCCCTTATTCATGGTCATTCATAAAATTATTAATAGGAAATGTGAGGGTTCAAAGAGCTGTTTATTATTATTCAGGTCATCTGGACTTCATATACTTCCAGATCTTTGCCAGTAGTGTGATATACTCTGTGAATACAAAGTGATCTTGGTAGACTGATGTGTCTTTTATCTGTTGCAGACCTCCAGATTCGGACTTGAAGACTTCTTTATCAGAATGCATGAAGGCGCTTGACATGTTCTTGAACAACAACTTCCAAGAGGCCCTTAGCTACCTTCAGGCCAAGTAAGATTTCTCGTATTTGTACTGCAGCAATGTGTACCATACCATTCTCTATACCATGTCTAAGCCTACTTTATACTGTAATTTGAGGGGTGGAAGTGAAGCTTTGTATTTGGCGTTCATATAGGCCGAGAAGAATTTTGCAACAGAGGTGTACTTCACTGAAGTTGTCTCTTTTCCAATAGCTGTTAAAGAGGAAGTAAAGCCTAAAAAAACCCCCAAAAAAACAAAACCCTGCAAGACAAAGGCATAATGAGCTGGTATGCATAGCATACTAGCTCATTATGTAATACTCACATCCGATCGAAGCCCCTGCAGCCGTCCTCGTACACCACTCGGGCGGCCGACATCTCTCCCGGGGGTTACTTCCGGATATCGCGGCTCCGGCACTGTGATTGGCCAGAGCTGCGATGACGTCACACATGTGCACAGGAGCCGCCAGTCATGGCACAGGCTCCTTTAGGAATGGCACGATCGCTGTTGCTAAAGTGTACCAACGCCATTGTCTATGGCGCATGCGCCGTAGACGTCGGCACCGGTCATTTCTGTAAATATCTCCTAAACCGTGGAGGTTTAGGAGATATTTCGAGCACCTATAGGTAAGCCTTAATCTAGACTTACCTGTAGGTAAAATTGGTTGTAACAGGTTTACAACCACTTTAAGTGTTTGAGAAGTGTTGTCTCTGGATCCAGTATTGTTTTGGATTATGGAAAGAATATTGCAGATTAGCTGCACGTTGAGCTACAGAGAGTTCTGTGACTGCTCTTTACAACCTCATCATGCTGTCTAGCCTAATTTATACAGCTGAATTACTTGGAGGTATACTTTAGAACAAACCGCTCCGGCGTGTTTGCATAGAACACTGCAGAGCCAGTCAGGAAGTGTGCACGGCGCTGTGCTAATCACAGCCAGGGAGACATTGTCCCGATGCTCGGCTGCAGGGATCGTGAAATGTCTCCCTGGCTGTTATTAGCGCAGCGCCGTGCACACTTCCTGGCGGGCTCTGCACGTGTTCTATGCGAACACGCCAGAGCTCATCCTTACTCGTCATAGAGGTGGGATGATGAAGCAGGCAGTGTTCATATTTACGCAACAAATGGCCAAGGTTCTACCATCCACTAAAATCTTTGTGCTCTAGGCCAGTGGCCTAGATGGGGCCCTTTGTTTTCCTTTGTCTGGCTCTTGGGACACTATTATTCCCACTGACACAGAGAACGTAGCACTATTCCATCCACTGACACGGACGATGGGGCATTGTTATTCCAACCGATTCCAACAATGGGGAGCTATTCCTCTCACTGACACCAACAATGTGGCACTATTTCTCCTACTGACACCAACAATGTGGCACTAATCCTCCCACTGACACCAACAATGTGGCGCTATTCCTCCCACTGACACCAATTATGAAGCACCTGCCACTGACACCAATGATGGGGTACTGTTCTTCCCCCTAATACCAAAGATGGGGCATTGTTTACTCCCACTGATGTCAGAGCATTTTCTACTTTCGTTGGCCACACTCTGGCCCCCCTAAAGTCTGAAGGACAGTAAACTTGGCCCTTTGTTTAGAAAGTTTGTTGACTCCTGCCCTAGGCTAATGGGCAGTCGAAGTGGACATGATTGGAACACCCCTGTCTGACTGGCATTCAGTGGTTAGTGGATATTTCAGGTGCCAGAAGGTCTACACCCCATCTCTCTGAAGAAGGTGGTGCCCAAATTCACACAGAATGTTGGCTTTATTTCTACCTGATTGTAAGTAAAACGCTACATTTATGATCCCAAGCCTTATGAATTTGTGTTTACAGCATTCATCACACACCTCACACTGATGTTATGCTGCGTACACACGATCATTTTTCGGCATGAAAAAACGTTGTTTTTCAAAAATGTAATTTAAAATGATCGTGTGGGCTTCACATAATTTTTCAGGTTCTGAAAAACGACAATTTTTTTTCGAACATACTGCATTTTTTAACGTTGTTTTAAACTATGGCCCGGATTCACGTAGAGCTGCGTATATTTGTTTCGGGCGTAGCGCATCTCATATGCGCTACGCCGACGTAACATTGAGAGGCAAGAACAGTATTCACAAAGCACTCGCTCCCAACGTTGCGCCGGCGTAAGGTAAATTGTCCGGCGTAAGCCCGCCTAATTCAAAGTAGGAAGGAAGTGGGCGTGGTCTATTTAAATGAAGCTTGACCCCATGCAAATGATGGGCCGAACGAATGGCGCATGCGCGCATGCTCAGAATCACGTCGAATTTACTCCCTAAGATACGATGGCTCAATGCCTACGACGTGAACGTAACCTACGCCCAGCCCCATTCACGTACGACTTACGTAAACAACGTAAAATATAACGGCTGTTGCGTCGTCCATACCTTTGCATGGGATGCGCCTCCTATAGGTGGAATAACTTTACGCCGGACGTACGCCTTACGTAAACGGCGTATACTACTGCGATGGGCGCAAGTACGTTCGTGAATCGGCGTATCTCTGTCATTTGCATATTCGACGCGTAAATCAATGGAAGCGCCCCTTGCAGCCAGCGTAAATATGTGCCCAGGCTCCGACGGCGTAGGAAACTTACGTCGGTCGGATGAAGCCACATTTCAGGCGTATCTAGCATTAGGAATACGACGGCGCATCTGTGCACTTACGCGGCGTATATAAAGAAACGTCGGCGTAAGTGCTTTAAGAATCCGGGCCTATGTCTTTTTCGGGTTGTAAAAAATGATCGTGTGTGGGCTAAAACGATGTTAAAAACCCGCGCATGCTCAGAAGCAAGTTATGAGACGGAAGCGCTCGTTCTGGTAAAACTACCGTTCATAATGGAGTAAGCACATTCATCACGCTGTAACAGACAAAAAAGCGCGAATCGTCTTTTACTAACACGGCATCAGCTAAAGCAGTCCTAAGGCGAATGGAACTTCCCCTTTATAGTGCCGTCGTACGTATTGTATGTCACCGCGCTTTTCTAGATAATTTTTTAAAAACTATGGTGTGTGGGCAACGTCGTTTTAATGATGAAGTTGGAAAAACATTGTTTTTTCAACATGCTGAAAAACTACGTTTTTTTTCATGCTGAAAAATGATCGTGTGTACGCGGCATTACACTGCTCGCTTCAGTACCTCCAACAGTCAAGCAGTTGAGGATGTGAAACTGATCCTCACACCCACCATGTGGAACCCCAAATATGGGTTCACGTTTAAGGCGTTACCACAGCTTTCACCCAGTGCAATCCTACACATCCATGAAAACTGTTTGGGCCAAAATCCACTAGTGCATTGCATGTGTTACTGTAATGCAGTGCTTCTCAATTATTTTCTGTCATGCCCCCCCCTAGGAAGAAGAAAACATTTCGGGCCCCCCCCCCGCGCGACTGTAATAAGTATCTTTTGTCTATAAAATTGTTATTGCTCTATACGGTTTTTAGGTGAACCTCCACTTTAAGCTGACAACTGCACGTTGGTTTTTGATCACCTCTGCGTTTTATTTTTTTCCTTTTTTTTTCAACAAAAGATCAATTTTGACATTTGTTTTTTAACGTTTTTTTTATAAACTGGCCCTCCTCATTGGAGTACAGGTGAGGTGGGAGGAGGGATGACACCTGTCAGCCTGCTGGATAAGGTGGAGGGGACAGGCGGCCTTACCTTTTCTTCAGCGCACTGTGTAAGGCGGCAGTCTGTCAGTCCCGTCCTGGTCCCGCCGTTAGAATTTGAACTGCATGCCTTACGCATGCACGCAACGGCGCCGCGCTACCACCTGACCACCTGACCTGAGACGCGGAGGAGGGAGGAAGGGAGGGCGTGTGTGCCAAGGGGACCAGACAGTGTCAGACACTTCGGGCGCGTCGGCGCCACCCCCCCCTTCTGCAGCACCGGGGTGCCGTGCAGATCAGCATCCCCAGCATCCCCGCACACATCATTCACGATCAGGCCAGCCCTGGTCGCTATGGCAGTAGTTCCGCCACTGGCTGGAAACGGGGGATAATTGCCAGGTCACACGAGCCCCCCTTTACGGAGCCTCGCGGCCCCCCAGGGGGGCGCGCCACACTATTTGAGAAGCACAGCTGTAATGCAACAAGCAAGATGTGATACAATGGGGTGCTTTTTTTTTCTTAACGGCGCGCTAATGCATTTACAGAGTGCTCTTGCCCTACATAGCAGACCACAATGCACACACATAGGGCAAGAGCAATTTCTCCTGTGTTGGGGTCCTACAAAAGTAAATAAGCTCCAATAATGCAGTACACCACAATGCATGATAAAGCATGTTGTGGAGCATGCGTTACTGCAATGCACTATGGTGTGAATGGGGCCCTCTTGTAGAGATCATAAATCTGCATCCGTTTCCTCATTGCTTTGATCTGCTAATTTCTCTCTTAAAGAAAACTGCTTCTACTAAAGCACTTCCCCTTGCAATACATTTCCAACTGTGAAACTCTTGAACGAGCGTGAAGCCCATAATATGCTTTAAATACCAGTCATGGATGATTCATCATTTAGCCTTTGTGAATTTGTCAGGTTTATTGACATTCATGATTGATTTTGTGTAAAAAATCAGGATTGCTGGTATCACAAGTTTCCATATAGTGTAATGTCGTTATAATGGGCAGAAACATTGTACGTTTTTACTTCTTGTGCAATGAAATAAACCTCTGTGAATTCATGACTCACTAACCACATTAACACCCAGAATTGCCAGATATGTGATCACCTCAGGAATGTACGGCTGCTTCTCCCAGCATCCTCCTGTCATATTTACTCGTTGTGGATACCGAAATAATAGTATTCATCTCTTTATCTGTGTATGAGCCAAATCCGATACAAGAAATCTTCCCATCCTATTCCTGCTTTACTTGCCAATGGAACTTGTTGTATTTAACTGGATAATAGGAGAAGCTTGATCAAGAGATCAAAACTGATCAAAACAAAGCCTTTTCTATATACAAATGGTATCTTTGTGCGGGCGTAAGGTATCCTATTTACGTTACGCCTCCGCAACTTTGACAGGCAAGTGCCGTATTCTCAAACCAAAGTTGCGGCGGCGTAGCGTAAATAGGCCGGCGTAAGCCTGCCTAATTCAAATGTGGTAGATGTGGGCGTGTGTTATGTAAATTTAATGTGACCCCACGTAAATGACGCTTTTTACGAACGGCGCATGCACCGTCCGTGAAAGTATCCCAGTGCGCATGCTCCAAATTAACCCGCAAGAAGCCAATGCTTTCGACGTGAACGTAAATGACGCCCAGCCCTATTCGCGAACGACTTACGCGAACGGCGTAAAATTTTCAAAATTCAACGCGGGAACGACGTCCATACTTAACATTGGTACGCCTCATATAGCAGGGGTAACTTTACGCCGGAAAAAGCCTAACGTAAACGGCATATCTGTACTGCGTCGGCCGGGCGTACGTTCGTGAATTGGCCTATCTAGCTGATTTACATATTTCTAGGCGTAAATCAGCATACACGCCCCTATCGGCCAGCGTAAATATGCAGTTAAGATACAACGGCGTAAGAGACTTACGCCGGTCGGATCTAATACAAATCTATGCGTAACTGATTCTGAGAATCAGGCGCATAGATACGACAGCTCGGACTCAGAGTTACGACGGCGTATCTGGAGATACGCCGGCTTAACTCGTACGAGAATCCGGGCCACGGTATTCATTTTTGGCAACTTGGGAGTAATTTGTATTATTACTGTGTGCGTTTATATATTTTGTTTAGCGATCTCTTGAAACAAGGCTAGTAACCTGGGGGAGGCTCAGATCTTATCTGGCTTTGTACTGGACAGGTAAAAGGGGAAGAATATGGAGTAGGTCATAGGAATGGGTGTCCATCCATTGAATATTTGCCCTACACCCCAATGTAATAGGAAGTTTGTTTGTGTATAATTATGCTCGCAATCCAAGGTTTTACTGTATATGCATTCTGAACACAGGAGGTTGTCTGCTCAGCAGGGGCACCATTCAAATAATGTTTTGCAAAGAGTTCTCTCATTGAACGAGGAGGATACTGTGCAGGCCCAGACTGGGACAAAAAATAGGCCCTGGCATTTTAGACTGAGCAGCCCGAGGGGGGGGGGGGGGGGGGAGCGCTTTGCGGCGGCGGTTAATGATGGGATGTGGGGTTCCAGAACCTTGTACCTCTGGACCCCTTTAAATTACAAAGCACCCTGCACCTCTGGGCCCCTTTACATTACACAACACCCTGCACCTCTGGACCCCTTTACATTACACAGCACCCTGCACCTCTGGGCCCCTTTTACATTACACAGCACCCTGCACCTCTGGGCCCCTTTACATTACACAGCACCCTGCACCTCTGGGCCCCTTTACATTACACAGCACTCTGGACCCCTTTACATTACACAGCACCCTGCACCTCTGGACCCCTTTACATTACACAGCACCCTGCACCTCTGGACCCCTTTACATTACACAGCACCCTGCACCTCTGGACCCCTTTACATTACACAACACCCTGCACCTCTGGGCCCCTTTACATTACACAGCACTCTGGACCCCTTTACATTACACAGCACCCTGCACCTCTGGACCCCTTTACATTACACAGCACCCTGCACCTCTGGACCCCTTTACATTACACAGCACCCTGCACCTCTGGACCCCTTTACATTACACAGCACCCTGCACCTCTGGACCCCTTTACACTACACAGCACCCTGCACCTCTGGACCCCTTTACATTACACAGCACCCTGCACCTCTGGACCCCTTTACATTACACAGCACCCTGCACCTCTGGACCCCTTTACATTACACAGCACCCTGCGCCTCTGGGCCCCTTTACATTACACAGCACCCTGCACCTCTGGACCCCTTTACATTACACAGCACCCTGCACCTCTGGACCCCTTTACATTACACAGCACCCTGCACCTCTGGACCCCTTTACATTACACAGCACCCTGCACCTCTGGACCCCTTTACATTACACAGCACCCTGCACCTCTGGACCCCTTTACATTACACAGCACCCTGCGCCTCTGGGCCCCTTTACATTACACAGCACCCTGCACCTCTGGACCCCTTTACATTACACAGCACCCTGCACCTCTGGGCCCCTTTACATTACACAGCCCCCTGCACCTCTGTGCCCCTTTACATTACTCAGCACCCTGCCCCTCTGGACCCCTTTACATTACACAGCACCCTGCACCCCTTTACATTACACAGCACCCTGCACCTCTGGACCCCTTTACATGGCACCTGGAAGTAAGTTGATATTTTGAGCTTCTAGGGACATCCACCAGGTATGGCATATACACTTAATAGATAGGATCACAAAGAGCTACAGTAATGTGGTGTAATTAGTTAAGCCGCAGCTGTAAATACTGTCCCCTTACAAAGGGGGAACAGAAATGTGCGAATTTGGACTAAACAGCACTTGCCTTACACCTCCAACTGATTAAAACTATATTTGTACATTTAATATATTCAACCCCTTAAAGGGGTTGTAAAGGTTTGTTTTTTATTTTCTAAATAGGTTCCTTTAAGCTACTGCATTGTTGGTTCACTTATCTTTTCCTTCGATTTCCCTTCTAAATGTTTTTTTTCTTTGTCTGTGTAGCGCCCCCTTACTTTCAGCCACTTTTCCCCAGCAGCCAATCAGAGGAGTTTTTCCCTCGCTGGGCATGCTGGGGAGGGGTATATCTGTGGCAGACGCCATTGATTTGTGTCCTTTTTCGCGGGGTCTGTGTTCCAGGTGCGGCACCCACCTTTGGGGTGCGCGCATACATGGGCCCCGCCACTATGGCCCACCTGGCCGGAGTTACGCACCATGCGGAGCTCCATACTGATGTTGAAAGGGGCCCCAGCGCCTTGCTGGGTCCTGAACCTTACTAGGAGACTCCTAGTCTGAAGGCTGTGCGGTGGGGGATCGGCTCAGGGAGAACCCAGAGAGAGGTTATCCAGGAGTTCTGAACGAGCCATTGGGAGTCTGGTTACCGTGATACTGACAGGTACAATGCAGCTGTCTACCGGTGACTCTAACTGAATTTACTGGGAGGATTCATTCAATCCAACTATTGCTCATTAAATGTCTAAGCCTGTGGCAGAGGCCTGTTTCCTCCCAGCGATCTACAAGTGACACTTCGGCTGCCAGGCTTGTGGCAGAAGTCTGTCCAGGGGCACTTCACCCACTTAAGACCCGGACCATTATGCAGGTTAAGGACCTTGCCCCTTTTTGCGATTCGGCTTGGACATGTTTATCATATGTTATGTTATGTTTATCATAATATGAGGTGATCCACAGTTCATTGTATATTACCAGGATGTGTTATGTGGGGGAGGGGTGGATTTCTCACTTTTTAATACTGTGGATCACCTCGTATTATGATAAACATAACATAACATATGATAAACATGTCCGAGCTAGATATGTAAATAACCTGTCACTCAAAGCAAGAAGAGAGGAAAGGACTTTTTATTTAGACAGGTTTTTATCTGGAAGTCTGTTAATTTTCACTGAACAATAAAAGAGGATTGCTCAGAGCTGGATTAACTCTGTGTGGCGAGACTGGGCACAGATGATAGGAAATCTTATACTCTACATTGTGACATCCACTTTAATGCAGGGTCCTGGGTTTAGTAACACTTTAAGATTTTGTACCCGGAGTTCGGTTTTGAATACATATTCATTAAAATAAACTTAGAATAAATTGGATAACAGAAAATATATCAGGTTATTTGGGATTCTAGTGGATTTAGGGGAAGTCTAGAGATTTCCCCCAAAATTTCCTGACCTGGTAACAAATTTTTTGGACAGTAGTAAAAACCCAACAGAAGACCCAACCCTTCCCCATTCTAAAGTTTTGGCTTGGGTTAAATTTGAAAAGAAATCTCTTATAATAGAATTATGGGGCCGCCATCTCTGACCTCCTTCTGTGAATTCTAGTTTTCTGGCTGTCATGCTAATCCCCTATCTTCAATACTTTTAGCCACTGACCTGGAACAATCATCCAAATCAGGAATGTCAGACTTCACCCTCTGCATGTTTATTATGGGTTAGTGACTCAAAAAGTAATTACTCCAGAGTATAAGGACTGCAGAACATCTGGAAAGTATTCACAGCGCTTCACTTTTTCCACATTTTATTTTGGTACAGCTGTATTCCAAAATGGATTAATGGGGTATTGTTTGTAGAATTTCGACGGAAATAATGAATTGAATGCATTTTGGAATAAAGCTGTAACATAACAAAATGTGGAAAAAGTGAAGCACTGTGAATACTTTCTGGATACACCGTACATCCAGGCAACTAGCATTTATAGAGAGGAGGAGTCAGCAGTGGCAGCTCCAATACCTAGCTCATGGCATGTAGGCTGTGGGCCAGATCCACGTAGCGTGGCGCATTGTTCTGTCCGGTGTAGCGTATCTGTGATGCACTACGCCGCCGTAACTTACACCGTATTTTTCTTATCCTCAAAGAATTTGCGCCGTAAGTTACGGCGGCGTAGTGTAACTTTGGCGGCGTAAGGGCGCGCAATTCAAATGGATGTCATGGGGGCTGGTTTTATGTAAATACGTCTTGACCCGACGTTAATGACGTTTTTTTTAACGGCGCATGCGCCGTCCGTGGGGGTATCCCAGTGCGCATGCTTGAAATTAACCCGCAACAAGCCAATGCTTACGACGTGAACGTCATTCTACGCAAAGCCCTGTTTGCGAACGACTTACGCAAACGACGTAAAAAATTCAAAATTCGATGCGGGAACGCCGGCCATACTTAACATAGGATACGCCTCATATAGCAGGGGTAACTATACGCCGAAAAAAGCCTTACGGAAACTATGTGAAAAAATGCGCCGGCCGGACGTACGTTCGTGGATCGGCATATCTAGCTAATTTGCATACTCGACACGGAAATCGACGGAAACGCCACCTAGCGGCCAGCGTAAATATGCACCTTAGGTCCGACGGCGTACTAAGACGTACGCCAGTCGGATCTAGCACAGCTTCAGGCGTATCTTGTTTTGTGGATACAAAACAAAGATACGCCGGAGCAAACTAGAAGTTATGTGGCGTATCAATAGATACGCCAGCGTAACTGCTTCGTGGATCTGCCCCTGTGTTTTTACTAATCCAATCTGCTTCATTCTCTTTTATACGCACAGGTCCAGAGAGAGTATGTACCATGCCTTGACCTTCGCCACCATGCTGGAAATGCAAGCCATGATGACCTTCGACCCTCAGGACATAGTGCATGCTGGGAACACCATGAAGGAGGCCCAGGCCGTGTGTCAGAGGTCTGTACAGCCAGGAGAGGTTACTCATCCTCGGGGGAAGGGTAACATATTACATTGCTGTGACAAATAATAACACGACCCGGAACTGATGTATGTAACTATCACTGGATTACAGGCATGTACAGTGTCGGTATGGAAAATCTTATGTCAGTTCCACCTTTATAGGGGAAATAGGTTTGTGTTGGAAATATAAAAACTCCAGAGAGGTTAGAAGATCGGTATATGAACTCCAACAATGCATTTCTCTTATTTCCTTCCCTTCAGTCTGCTAAATAAACCATTGAACAAGTTTCATTATCTCTGTTTAACAAGTAGCTCTAACACCTGTTCCTGGGTGATAACGCTGCTCAGTACAATTGTAACCCCAGGACAGGTAAGTGATACTTACCTATAGGTACAGTCAAAATCTCCTAAACGTGCGTCCTTTAGGAGATATTTTCTTTAGATACAGCCAGTGACATCACCAGCGCATGCGCTGTAAAGGAACGGCATATCCACATCGTTCCTTCAGAGTCGTGTCGTAAACAGCATCACATGCCCGAAGCCCGCAAACCCAGAAGAAAAAACAGGTAAAGACGGAAAGCACCTGAGGGCTTTGTTTTCAGATAAGTCTGTCATACTAGCACATTATGACCTAAACTGCCCGGTGCCTTTTTATATTTATTTTTTTATTTGGTTTACTACCTCTTTAATGGCAAGATTACCAGAATAACATAAAGGGGAACAAGTGTGAAAGAATAATAATGCAGCCACCACATCTAAAGACCGGTATGTTGCAATACTATACATTTTCATTCTTGGGTTTAGATACCGGCTTAAAGGGTCTGGTCCTGGTCTTCTGGGGTCCCTCGGCGGCTGTCTCGGCTCCCCCTCGCAAGAATTCATCACCTTCATGCCAGTACAGGGGATGGTACTGGTGCCGGCTGTCCTAGTTGAAATCTTTCATCCTCTGCCAACCCCTATGCCAGGGATATGTAATTAGCGGACCTCCAGCTGTTGCAAAACTACAATTCCCATCATGCCTCTGCCTCTGGTGTCATGTTTGTGACTGACAGGGTCTTGCTATGCCTCATGGGAATTGTAGTTCTGCAACAGCTGGAGGTCCGCTAATTGCATATCCCTGCCCTATGCCCATACTCCCACATTCCCACATTGGTAATTTTACAGTGTGCGGGGGTTAATACAGCTGCTGGCCCTGTCATAGGCACTTGTCAACTATACCAGTCCTTTCCCACCCCCTTCTCCATTCATAAAAGTTGTACTATAGATTCAATGGATGAAAAGCACTCTATGAATGGAGGAGGCGGACCTTTCAATTATCTGCTCGTCCTCCATTCATAGAGTGCTTTTTTATTGCTGGAACCTGTAGTACAGCTTCTATGAATGGAGGAGGGGGCAGAAAGGGTGGGTATGATTGCCATTCATGATTAGTGCCTATGACAGGTCCAGTGGCTGTATTAACCCCAGCAGCCCTGGAAGATTACCACTGCAGGAGGGGGAAGAGGGTAGAAGATTTCAGATAGGACAGCCGGTGTATTGTCACAGTTTGCTGCCTATCCTAGAATGCTCCGGAAGTCACGTGGCGGCCAACTGCGCATGCGCGATGCTTTCCAAACGCAAATGCGATGCGTTCCAATGCATTCACGACAGTGCACACCAGTGAAACCTCGGTCGGCATCCAGGCTCTTTCCTTAACATCCCCGTAGATTGGAGGATGTTAAAAAAAGAGCCAGGAGGCCGAGCGAGCGGCCGATGTCGGGTTCGCTGGTGTGTACTGTCGAAAATCCATTGGAACGCATCGCGCATGCGCAGTTGGCCACCACGTGACTTCCGCAGCATTCTAGGATAGGCAGCAAACTGTGACACTACACCGGCACAAGGAACAATTCTCAATAAATGGAAGTACCATCCCTTGTGCTAAAAAAAAAATGTTTAATTAATCTATAACTCCTGTAAACATTTATGTGAATGTTGGAAATGACTGATGTTGTTGGAGCGCCGTCTTATAACAATGACGCATTTGTGCAGCACCCGTCCCCTCTCTCTCCTCTTCTGTCCTGGATAGAATCCTGTTTGTTTTTCCTCTCCGGGTGTCTTGTGTATTTTGTGTGGGAATATCTCCAGTGTGTACACTTCACATATCAGTGTGACACCTGTGTGTTCCATCCCCCCCCCCCCCCTGCACAGGTTTCGGAAGAGATCCACAGTCGCAGACTCCTTCAACAATTTAGTTCATGGCCAAAGTCTGGATCAATTCTCGGAAGGTATTTATAGATTTTTTGATGTTTCATATTGCGCTAATAGAGCCAAACTCCATAGTAATGCATACTTCTCTTGTCTTTGTGTTTAGTTTCCATAGATCATTCTCAGGTCTGGCCCAAGACATTGTGCTGCCTGGGTCCAAGAATACAATTCTGCCCCCCAACCCCCCCCCCCCAAAAAAAAAACATGCCCACCAAAAGGACCTTACATACATTATTCTATATCATGATAATTAAAACTAAAATTATATTTATCAGGAAGCATTTTGTTTATATGCAAACTTAACGTATATGACATATGTTCAATTCCAAGGGAAGGGCTAGGGGAGTATAGGGGTGGGCTTGGGCGATATAGGGGTGGGCTAGGGCAGTATAGGGACCGGCTAGGGCAGTATAGGGACGGGCTAGGGCAATATAGGGACGGGCTAGGGCAGTATAGGGACGGGCTAGGACAGTATAGGGGTGGGCTAGGGCAGTATATAGGCGGCCTAGGGCAGTATATAGATAGGGTAGTATATGGACAGACTAGGGTAGTATATGGACAGACTAGGGTAGTATATGGACAGGCTAGGGTAGTATATGGACAGGCTAGGGTAGTATATGGACAGGCTAGGGTATTATATAGACAGGCTATGGTAGTATATTGACAGGCTAGGGTAGTATATAGACAGGATAAGGTAGTATATGGACAGGATAAGGTAGTATATGGACAGGCTAGGGTAGTATATGGACATACTAGGGTAGTATATGGGCAGGCTAGGGTAGTATATGGACAGGCTAGGGTAGTATATGGACAGGCTTGGGTAGTATATGGGCAGGCTAGGGTAGTATATGGACAGGCTAGGGTAGTATATGGACTGGCTAGGGTAGTATATAGACAGGCTAGGGTACTATATGGACAGGCTAGGGCAGTATAGGGGCCGGCTAGAGTAGTATATAGACAGGCTAGGGTAGTATATGGGCAGGCTAGGGTAGTATATGGACAAGCTAGGGTAGTATATGTACAGGCTGGGGTAGTATATGGGCAGGCTGGGGTAATATATAGACAGGCTAGGGTAGTATATGGACAGGCTAGGGTAGTATATGGACAGGCTAGGGTAGTATATGGACAGGCTAGGGTAGTATATGGACAGGCTAGGGCAGTATATGGACAGGCTAGGGTAGTATATGGACAGGCTAGGGTAGTATATGGACAGGCTAGGGTAGTATATTGACTTACTAGGGTAGTATATGGGCAAGCTAGGGTAGTATATGGGCAGGCTAGGGTAATATATGGACAGGCTAGGGTAGTATATGGACAGGCTTGGGTAGTATATGGGAAGGCTAGGGTAGTATATGGACAGAGTAGGGTAGTATATGGACTGGCTAGGGTAGTATATGGACAGAGTAGGGTAGTATATGGACTGGCTAGGGTAGTATATAGACAGGCTAGGGTACTATATGGACAGGCTAGGGCAGTATAGGGGCGGGCTAGGGTAGTATATGGGCAGGCTAGGGTAGTATATGGACAGGCTAGGGTAGTATATGGGCAGGCTATGGTAGTATATGGGCAGGCTAGGGTAGTATATGGGCAGGCTAGGGTAGTATATGGGCAGGCTAGGGTAGTATATGGGCAGGCTGGGGTAGTATATGGACAGGCTAGGGTAGTATATGGACAGGCTAGTGTAGTATATGGACAGGCTAGTGTAGTATATAGACAGGCTAGGGTATTATATGGACAGGCTAGGGCAGTATAGGGGCGGGTAGAGTAGTATATAGACAGGCTAGGGTAGTATATGGGCAGGCTAGGGTAGTATATGGGCAGGCTAGTGTAGTATATGGACAGGCTAGGGTAGTATATGGACAGGCTAGGGTAGTATATAGACAGGCTAGGGTATTATATGGACAGGCTAGAGCAGTATAGGGGCGGGCTAGAGTAATATAGGGGCAGTTGTCATCATGACACACAAAACAGCTGTAAAAAAAATTTGGTTGGCAATTTGCTGAGTAAATAGAAGAGAAAGAGAGGCGGCTGTGGTTCAATTTGCTTCCCCTCTCAAAGTGCTGCCTGGGTCCAATGAACCCACTGGGATCCATGGCAGGGCCGGCCCTGATCATTCTCTGTTTGTAAAACACACTGTCCCGGGCAAATATAGAATAGTTACCCGAGATGTTATCAGGCTGTTACATCATTTGTACATGAACACTAAAAGACAGAGGCGGCTTCATTTTTTTAATTAATATTTATTTTATCTAAATGTATTTCTTTTACACTTTTTAATTTATTTTGTTATTCAACTTTATTGCTGTAACAGGGGATGAACAACATCCCTTGTGATATATTGTGCATTGTCAGGCAGGGCCGGGACAAGGGGTATGCAGAAGTGTGTTGTAGGGATTGGGGCATCACAAGTTTATTTTAGTATAAGGCTAACAGGAGTAGAGACAGCAGGATCACTACTTCTGTCAGCCCAGCGCTGGAATCTGCTAGGAGATGAGGAAAGAGCTGGGAGGAGGCGCGGGCTGTGCTTTTTCTCCCTCTCCTCCTCATAAGCTCATGCATAATGGGGGGGGGGGGGGGGTTGGCATCTATGCCGTTTGCACTGCATGATCATGTCCCTACACTGGTAACAGGTACTCTTTATAGAGAAAACAAAGGTCTATAAGTCCCCTGACCCCTCCTCTGCCTTCCAAGGAAGCTGATCAAACACAGATCAGTTTGATTAGCTGTCTCCCTGCCCAGTAACATCTAAGTAACAATCAACCAAATCTGGAAGGGACAAAATCCTCATTGTTCTGGCCTCATTGTTATTATTTTTTTATTATACGGGATTTATATAGTGCCAAAAGTTTGTGCAGAGCTTTACAATGTGAGGGCAGACAGTACAGTTACAATTCAATGCTTATTAGAGCTTACAATCATTCATCGCAGAGGAGAAGGAGGAACAGAAGTTCCTCCTCCTCCTCCTCCTCCTCCTCTGTGTTTAGCAGTCCCAAATGATTCCAGTGATCATGGGTGGCAGCAATGGGGGGCTGTAAACGTGATCCAGTAGTTGTATAGCTGCTCTGATCACTTGTACCTAAAAGCCGGTCGCCGGCTGAAAATTTGATCCCAGGATCATGCAGCCGCAGCCATTATACCGTTATTATACCGTTATAACTACTTCACAAAGTACTGTTGCTGTGATATGTCAGGAATTTATTCAAGCAGACTTGTCAATTTCATTACCAGTTCACTTTAAGTTTACCGTAGTTTAGCACATGAAATCTTGAAATCTTGTCACATATTGTTATTAAATCTTGTGATTCTTGTTGTTCTCATTGCTATCGCGTTGAAGAGGAGATCCACGCAGAGGTGTGCTACGCCGAGTGTCTTCTGCTGCGCGCCGCCCTCACCTTCCTGCAGGTCTGACATGTCAGTGTTACACATAAGTTGTTACATCCTTTTATGTTTTCAATTACAATGCCGGGGGAGCTTGTTGTAAATGTATTACTGAATAGACAGGGCCGTTTGAGGGAATTTGGGGGCCCCAAGCAAAATGGGGGCCCCCAAGCACCCCCCGGATGCAAAGCCTACGTTAACGCTACACACATTTTTTTTTCTATTCTTACCTCCTCTTCTTTCCTGTAGGCTGCCGCTGTAGCTTGGCCAAGCTCCTCTTCCACCTGCCTCTTCCCCAGTCCTCTATCGGATAGTGCCCGAGCCGGGCCGGGTATCATGCGGTACAGGAGACACTCAGTGTGCACTTCCTGTCAGTCCGGCCGGGAACAGGAAACGGAATCTCCTGTACCACACGCGGTACCCGGCCAGACTGACAGGACTCCAGGTGAAAGGAAGAGGAACTCGGCCACGCTACAGCCTGGGAAGGGGAAGTTGGGGGCCCCAGGCCAGCTTGGGGCCCCAAGCAATTGTTTGTTTTGCCTGTCCTGTAGCGATGGGCCTGTGAATAGAGCACACATAAATGATGGACTAGAATCAGCACCTCTTACTTATTTAATTCAGTTAAATTCTAAGCAAAGAGCAGTGTGACAGGTTAACCACTTGAACTGCGCAGGATTTACCCCCTTCATGACCAGGCCATTTTTTGCGATACAACACTGCAATACTTTAACTGACAATTGCGCGGTTGTGCGACACGGTACTCAAATAAAATGTTATGTTCTTTTTTGGTGGTATTTGATCACCTCTCTGTTCTTTATTTGTTGCGCTATAAAACAAATAAAGACCAACAGTTTTGATTAAAAAAAAGTATTTATTACTTTCTGCAACATATCCCATAAATAAAAAAAATAAAAATACCGTACATTTTTTCATAAACTTAGGCCGATGCGTATTCTGCTACATATTTTTGATAAAAAAATCCCAATAAGCGTATATTAATTGGTTTGTGCTAAAGTTATAGCGGGAGCGAGCTGCCGGAGGCGCATATGCGCTCCCCCTACCCAGAAGAGCCAGATCAGGTACATATACGTGATCCGGTGTACAGATGCCGCCAGTACAACTGCTATAGGGCAGACCTGAAGTAGTTAAAGTAATTCCGGCAATCCCCCCGCCTAGGCGATTACATCACTAGGCGATTCGCAAGAGCTCCTGGGATAGCGGCGTCCTGTATCTCCGGAGTCCTTGCACGTCGCCTACTGACGAACGGGAGGACTTCCATTATCTTCCTCTCCTGTTCCTCGCCTGTCCTCCGATTTACAGGTTGCTATAGCAAAGAGCACGTCCGCCGGCATTGCTATGGCAACCTGTCAGGAAGAGGGAGAGCCGCGCAGTGGCATTACTGCGCAGGTGCGAGATTGGGAGGTACATGCTGGGTAGCCAGCTGCATGGAAATCCCAGAAATGAACACAGGAGGGCTTCAGACGCCCACAGCTAACATGGAACCTGCCTGCTTCTGAGATCTGGTTAGTAATAAACTATTATTACAGAAACTAAAACTACCACACATATGACGCGTTATAAATGCTAATGTACATGTGTAGACTAATACAAAGGATTCTTTAAAAATAAAATGGACCCTGCATTCACTATATCTGGACTTACACAGTACACAGAACATGGAAATGCAATCACTTTAGTAAATATAAACTGCTAAATACCTTTTCCCATCAGCAGTTAGAGCAGTCTTGTGACTTCTATCAGTGTCTGCCCGAGCACTGGTTAAAGCTTGTAGGAGGAGTTTTCATTCTACTTTAACTGTCCTATGAGGCTGCATGACCCCTGACTCTCTGCCTGGACAGTGCTGATTGGCCCTGTGCTGATCACATGCACCCTCCCAAGAAAAACTCTAGAAATACACACCAAACTGAACATGTGCAGAGTGACTCCAAAGGCTCTGTCTTATCAGGAGATTCTTAGGGGACAGTGGAAGAAGGGGAGGATCAGAGAGGACAGGATCCAATAGTCTTTTTACACAATGCGGAGGATTAACCCCTTAGGTTGCACAGTGAGTATAACAAGCATGCTTTACTGCATATACAGACTGATTTTACTGTTGTGGGTTTAGTAACACTTTAACCACTTGCCGACCTGCTTGCGCAGATATACTGCGGCAGGTCGGCTTTCCTGCATGAACTGACGTACCTGTATGTCAGTCTGTAAAAGCAGGAGCGTACCCGCAGGTCCCGCGGACTCAATGTTGAGGAGAGGCAGAACGGGGAACTTCCTATGTAAACAAGGCATTTCCCTGTTCTGCCTAGTGACATGACAGGGATCTACTTTTCCCAGTGATCAGGAACAGTGATCTCTGTCATGTTTTAATAAGCCCATCCACCTACAGTTAGAACACACTGAGGGAACACAGTTAACCCCTTGATCGCCCCTAGTGTTAACCCCTTCCTTGTCAGTGTCATTTTTACATTGATCAGTGCATTTTTTTTAGCACTGATCAATGTAATAATGTCACTGGTCCCCAAAAAAGTGTAACTTGGGGTCAGATTTGTCCGCCACAAGGTCGCAGCCCCGCTAAAAATCGCAGATTGCTGCCATTACTAGTAAAAAAAATAAAAGTCCCTAAATCTATCCCGTAGTTTGTAAATGCGCAAACCAATCCATGTACGCCTATTGTGATTTTCTTTACCAAAAATATGTAGAAGAATACATATTGGCCTAAACTGATGAATACATTTTTTTTCAATTATTTTTTGGGGATATGTATTATAGCAGAAAGTAAAAAAAAAATTGTCGGTATTTTTTTTTTTATGACGTAAAAAATAAAAACCGCAGAGGTAATTAAATACCTCTATAAGAAATCTCTTTTTGTGAGAAAAAAGGACGTCAATTTTTTTGGGTACAGCGTCCGGGCAATTGTCAGTTAAAGCGACACAAAAAATGCTCTGGTCATTAAAGCGGAGGTTCACCCTAAAACTTTTTTTTTTTTTTATGTACCATCCCATCCAGCATACTTGCGTCGGCTATAGTATGTTTTTTAATTTTTTCGCCGCTGTATTTACCGTTTAATCGCTCAGTTTCGTTTCAGACTCCGGCGGGGAAATAGGCGTTCCTATGAAGAGGGGAACATGATTGACGTCCGGCTATGGCACGTCACGCGTTCGGAAAATAGCCGAAGTAGGACTCGGATATATACGGCGCCTGCGCAGTCAGCTCCTAGTCTGTGCGCAGGTGCTGTATAGCGCCGTGAAGAGCCGAGTCCTACTCCGGCTATTTTCGGAACGCGTGACGTGCCATAGCCGGACGTCAATCATGTTCCCCTCTTCATAGGAACGCCTACTCCCCGCGGGAGTCTGAAACGAAACTGCACGATTAAACGGTAAATACAGCGCAAAAAAAAAACATACTGTAGCTGACGCAAGTATGCTGGATGGGATGGTACATAGATGTTTTTTAGGGTGAACCTCCGCTTTAAGGAAGCAAATCCTTCTGGGGCTGAATTGGTTAAAGCTTATCTCCAGGTAAGAAAAAGAAACTTTAACTTAAACATTTTCCTCAATAATAACAAAGGATATACATCCACTTTGTATCAAATGCCTTTGCAAACCCAGATATTTTCATGTAAATGTAGCAGTGACATCATCATTCCGCTGCATGTATCTTGTACAAAAGGCACAGTTGTGGGAGGGAACCTGAAGACTCCACCAACTACAGGCCACCTGCAAAAAACTACAGGAGGGGGCGGATACAAGATCGGTCACCCTGCATGGCTGAGGGAATAGACCGATTTTGGTCTTGGTCAGCCCGCGGTCTAAGCGAGGGAAAATCAGCCGTGTATGGCCACCTTTACAACACAGATCTGGAAGAAATAAATAGACCAAGGCTGAAATGAGAATACACAGGCCTCTTGTATTTAGACAATATTTACTTGTCCCAGAGCTCAGCTTTAATCAATCCAGCACTGTACAAACGCTGTAAATACCACCCGGCACACGCAGAATAACATGGGCACTGGGTTAAAAAAAAAAGGATGTCATAGATTAGGATAAGAGGAAGCAATCATGTGACCGGCTTGCAGAAGGATAATGATGCCTTAATGTTTTTTCTTCTGCATTGAACTAGTGATCCCATCCCCCAGACTGAGCGTTATACCCCGGCTGTGCAATCCAACAGGCCTCTAGGATACATTCATACGACACAGTAATCAGTGGGGCAGAACTAGTTGGATATCAGCCTCACTTGGTTAAAATGAACTACAGTCCGCAGAATACTCACCTTCATTCCAGCAATGCGACTGTTGGATTCCTCGCTGGCCACTGACATTCTGTCCCCACACTTCTTCCATTACATGGCTGGTGGGCATAATGTGACTCCTGTGGATGGGACTCATTCATACTGGCACCCTCCCTGACACCATGCCAAAAACGTATGCTGAGCAGAGGACTCTGAAAATGCTAGTTGCCTGACTGCCAGTGGCCGTGCATCCATAGAGGGCGCCCCCTCTCTCCTGCACGGTGCACCACTCTATCACCAATAGATAGATTCATGCATTGCATGAATCTATCTATTGTCGCCCCTTATTGAGGTGTCCAGCCCCTTGTTGGGCACCGGGCATCTGAGTTACAGTGGTGGGGGTGTTTTTGGAAGCGGCCTGATTAGAGCCAATTTGGAAGCCAATTCGGCTTCCAAATTGGTTAACAGCGGGTGCATTCGCTGTTTACACAGCGGGTGTGGTTACCTATCACCTGATTGGCTGTAGCGATAGGCGCTGTGAATGGACACCTATAAGGCGTCCAATCATAGCAGAAGACGGGAAGAGGAGAAGACATTGAGTGTTCGGAGGGAGCGTGGAGGACAGCGCCGTGACCCGAGACAGGTATGTGACGGGCGGGGGGCACACTGGCAGCATTTGATGGGGCACACTGACAGCATTTGATGGGGAAAACTGGAGGCAATTGATGGGGCACACTGGCTGAAATTGATGGTTACAGTAGCTGCGTTTGATGGCAAAGTGGCAGCAATTTATGGGTATAGTGGCTGCGTTTGATGGGTACAGTGGCTGCAATTGATATCCCCCCCCCAAAAAAAAATTTGAGCATCAGCTGCTACTTCTGACTGCCGAACTAAGACAGGGACCTCTGTGTTTTTTTTCCCCCCCAAGTTCATGAACCCGATCAAACTTATAGTTTGTGAATCCTAATTTTCTCAAGCTTCACTCCCTGCATATTTGTTCCAGATCAGTGACGCAAAGAATTGAAGCCTTATGCCGCGTACACACGATCAATTTTCAGCATGAAAGAAAACGTATTTTTTCAGCATGTCCAAAAAATGACGTTTTTCCAACTTCATCATTAAAAACGACGTTGCCCACACACCATCGTTTTTAAAAAATGATGAACAAAGCGCGGTGACAACGGCACTCTAAAGGGGAAGTTCTATTCGCCTTTGGGCTGCTTTAGCTGATTCCTTGTTAGTAAAAGACGATTCGCGCTTTTTTGTCTGTTACAGCGTGATGAATGTGCTTACTCCATTATGAACGGTAGTTTTACCAGAACGAGCGCTCCCATCTCATAAATTGTTTCTGAGCATGCGTGGGTTTAAAACGTTGTTTTAGCCCACACACGATCATTTTTTACAACCCGAAAAACGAAATTTTTTAAAACAACGTTAAAAAATGCAGCATGTTCAAAAAAAAAATTTGTGCAGCCCACACACGATCATTTTAAATGACGTTTTTTAAAAACAACGTTTTTTTCATGCTGAAAAATGATCGTGTGTATGCGGCATTAGGATAAACATATAAGCCAGATAATCCACATTTTGAGATCATCACTGGCAGCCTACATATTTCTTTCAGAATTAGTTTTGGAGTATTTAAATTCAGTAATTTAATTACAGATTAGGATATTCCCCATTTGTGTAATCAAAATAGGAAATTGAAATGAATGCTGCCACTTAATTATTTTTTCTAATTACTGCAGGATGAGAACATGGTCAGTTTTATCAAGGGTGGAATCAAGGTCAGGAACAGCTACCAGACGTACAAGTGAGTATTACACTGCTCCGGGAATAAGTAAAATGTTACACAGAGAGGATGTTATGGCAGAGGAACTCCAGACAAAACTTGATTTCACTTTTTCAGATTGGGGAAGAGTTAGCTCTTCTGCCCGATGCATAGCTGTCATTTTCAGTTAGGGGTCTTAGAATATTTTCCTTATCTGTATTAGTTCCCTTTATGCTTGTGTCTGCAGTTCATTCTGATCTCTCAATAGCCGCATTTGTAGCCACCTATTCAGGTGCACTGAGAGCAGAAAGTGCAAGTGATGAGGAGGGATGAGTCCAAGTGAGAGAACACATCTCTAGCAACCCTTTAGACGAGTCCCCCAGGTGCAGAATTCTGCTGTGCTGAATAATTACTGTTCCAGAAGCAGGTCTGATAGAATGTGATCAAGCAACTACTGGGCAGGTGGCATAACTAAAGTCTACACCAGGGGCGGACTGACCATTGGGGCTCTCGGGCACTGCCCGAGGGCCCCATGCCACTAGGGGGCCCCTTTAGGGTTGCCAGGCTCAATAAAACCAGGGACAGTATGTAAAAATCTGTGTTTTTTTTTTACATTTGTCCCTGATATGTCTGAAACCGACATGCTTTTGATGTGAAAATCCAGAGATTTTAACTGTACTGCCTCCTGGCATGGTGGTCATCTGTAAGCCCGGGGGCCCCATAGTCTTCTATTGCCCGGGGGCCCCATGAGTTGTCAGTCCGCCCCTGGTCTACACCATTTAGGGGCCAGCTCCCTTTCTAGAACATGCAAACCTAAAGGGCTCCTGGAGATATGTTCTTTCACATTTGCAGGCAGGGGGAAGCTTATGTATCACTGGCTGGAGTTCCACTATGAAACCAATTCCATTGCTGAGCTCTCCTTCTTAAAATACTAGTTATCTGGCTTCCATGCTGATCCAATGGGTTTTAGTACATTTGAGGTACTGGCCTTCAACAAGAGTTCTGACTTTGAGCTCTTTTAACCCTTTACTTTCTTGTTCCTGGTCATTGACACAAAGTATTGAAGGCAAAAATAAACCGGTAACTGGTACTTTTAGGAGGGTCAGCCGTATCAGCCTACAGTGCCTTGAAAAATATTCACACCCCTTGAAATTTTCCACACTTTGTCATGTTCCAACCAAAAACGTAAATGTATTTTCTCTTTCAATCGTTTTTTTTTTTTTTTTTCAAAAGTTTAACAAAGTACAGACAGACCAATGTAGTTAGACAAATATCAAGGAGGGGTGCTTCCTCCCATGCAATCAAGTCCGAATGTTTGGACAGGACCCAACTTAATGAGCCCAAAAGGCTGAGTCTCCTTAATAAAGCGTCTGTTTACTAAAAGCATAAACTCTGACGCCATATGCATCCATAAAAGAGAAAAGGGGGGGGGGGCAGTTAACAGCAACGTAAATGTAGTGAAAGGAAAATTATTACAAAAAAAATATTTTTACATATACAGTTGTGCTCATAAGTTTACATACCCTGGCAGAATTTATGATTTCTTGCCCATTTTTCAGAGAATATGTATAATAACACATGGTTAGTGTTTGGATGAAGCCATTTATTATCAATAAACTGTGTTTACTCTTTTTAAATCATATTCACAACAGAAATTACCCAAATGATTCTGATCAAAAGTTTACATACCCCAGTTCTAAATACCGCGTATTACCCCCTTTAACATCAATGAGAGCTTGAAGTCTTTTGTGGTATTTGTGGATGAGGCTCTTTATCTTCTTAGATGGTAAAGCTGCCCATTCTTCTTTGCAAAAAGCCTCCAGTTCCTGTAAATTCTTAGGCCGTCTTGCATGAACGGCACGTCTGAGATCTTCCCAGAGTGGCCCAATGATATTGAGGTCAGTAGACTGAGATGGCCACTCCAGAACCTTCACTTTATTCTGCTGTAGCCAATGACAAGTGGACTTGGCCTTGTGTTTTGGATCATTGTCATGTTGAATGATCAAGTACGTCCCATGTGCAGCTTCTTGGCTGATGAATGCAAATGTTCCTCCAGTATTTTTTGATAACATACTGCAATCGTCTTGCCATCAATTTTGACCAAAATTTCCTGTGTCTTTGTAGCTCACACATCCCCAAAACATTAACAATCCACCTCCGTGTTTCACAGTAGGAATGGTGTACCTTTCATCATAGGCCTTGTTGACTCCTCTCCAAATGTAGTGTTTATGGTTGTGGCCAAAAAGCAACATTTTGGTCTCATCACTCCAAATGACTTTGTGCCAGAAGGTTTAAGTCTTGTCTCTGTGCTGTTTGGTGTATTGTAAGCGGGATACTTTGTGGCATTTGCGTAGTAACGGCTTTCTTCTGGTGACTCGACCATGCAGCTCATCCTTCTTCAAGTGCCTCCTTATTGTGCATCTTGAAACAGCCACACCACATGTTTTCAGAGAGTCCTGTATTTCACCTTAAGTTATTTGTGGGTTTTCTTTGCATCCCGTACAATTTTCCTGGCAGTTGTGGCTGAAATTTTAGTTGGTCTACCTGATCATGGTTTGGTTTCAACAGAACCCCTCATTTTCCACTTCTTGATTAGAGTTTGAACACTGCTTTCTCAATTCCTTGGATATTTTTTTATATCCCTTTCCTTTTTTATACAGTTCAACTACCTATACATGCAGATCCTTTGACAATTCAATTGCTTTCCCCATGACTCAGAATCCAGAAACGTCAGTGCAGCACTGGATGAAAGATGCAAGGGTCTGTCAGGAGTGAAGACAGCAGATATACATGTAAAACCTATGTAGGGAGATTGGTTCATCCCTGTGTATCATCTGAGGCTGAACACTTCACTGGGTGTATGGAGGGTTTACATCCACTTTAACCTCCCTCTCTGTCCTTCACACATCACTTAGACATGCTGATGTCATTAGGTCCATATTTACAGTTCCTGCGTCTTTGGGTGCATGTGAATTATAGTGCCCTTTGTATATATTCCACTTCTGGTTAGTAGAGTCTGTCACACTTCTTTCCCCGGACTTTGACAGTATTGTTGGCTTATTCTGTTTTATTACACTCAGGGCCGGCGCTACCACTAGGCGAAGTAAGCAGCCGCTTGGAGCGCACTACCACCTAGGGCGCAAGCGCCAGCTGCGAGTGGGACAGATCAGCAGGGGGATCGGAGCACACTGAGAGCTCCAGAGAGAGAGATGAGCTGGGCGTATCACAGCCAGCTCTGACATTTATCCCCTCCCCTTGCTGCCCACACAGCCAGTTAGAGGAGAGGAGCTGCTTTTACTCCTCCCCTCCTCTCCTTGTGTCTGCCCCGCCCACTCTCCCCGGCACACAGGGGATGTGGGTGGGAATTTTTAAGCACAGCAAACAGAAGGGAAAGATGGAGGAGTGTGATATCCATCCAGTGATTGAGTACACTGTACACTGATGTAGGGGTGGCCTTCATTCCCTTCTCTCTCTCTCTCTCTCTCTCTTCACCTTTCTTTCTTTCTCTCTCCCTATTATCTATCTATCTGTCAGATTATCTATCTATCTATCTATCTATCTATCTATCTATCTATCTATCTATCTATCTATCTATCTATCTGATTATCTATCTATCTGATTATCTATCTATCTATCTATCTATCTATCTATCTATCTATCTATCTATCTATCTGATTATCTATCTATCTATCTATCTATCTATCTATCTATCTATCTATCTATCTATCTATCTATCTGATTATCTATCTATCTATCTATCTATCTATCTATCTATCTATCTATCTATCTATCTATCTATCTGATTATCTGTCTATCTGATTATCTATCTATCTATCTATCTATCTATCTATCTATCTATCTATCTATCTATCTATCTATCTATCTATCTATCTGATTATCTATCTATCTGATTATCTATCTATCTATCTATCTATCTATCTATCTATCTATCTATCTATCTATCTATCTATCTATCTGATTATCTATCTATCTATCTATCTATCTATCTATCTATCTATCTATCTATCTATCTATCTATCTATCTATCTATCTATCTATCTGATTATCTATCTATCTATCTATCTATCTATCTATCTATCTATCTATCTATCTATCTATCTGATTATCTGTCTATCTGATTATCTATCTATCTATCTATCTATCTATCTATCTATCTATCTATCTATCTA